>NC_048570.1:2407361-2612361 GCF_013265735.2 Oncorhynchus mykiss | reverse complement strand
TGACTCTATTTATATGAGTTAACAATACAGTTACCAGCTCTATTTATATGAATTAACAATACAGTTACTAGCTATATTTATATGAATTAACAATACAGTTACTGACTCTATTTATATGAATTAACAATACAGTTACTGACTCTATTTATATGAGTTAACAATACAGTTACTAGCTATATTTATATGAATTAACAATACAGTTACTAGCTCTATTTATATGAGTTAACAATACAGTTACTAGCTCTATTTATATGAGTTAACAATACAGTTACTGACTCTATTTATATGAGTTAACAATACAGTTACTAGCTCTATTTATATGAGTTAACAATACAGTTACTATTTATCAGCCAGGTCTTTCAAGATTGACGTCAAAATCGGACATCTGTCCATGTCCTGAGGACGTCGGGAAATGCCTTTCTACCCCTGGCCAGCAGGGGCAGCAGTGAGCGTTATTACCATCAAGATGGGTTGGGTTTTACGTTGTCCCATGACTCTGGATCAGCGGGTTGGGTGTTGGATCCCAGTCGTGGACACAGTTTTTTGTTTGTTCTCTTTTTGGTTTTAAACCCCTATCCCAAACCTTAACCATTCTGAAATGAAAGCCAATTTTATGGTCAATCTGACATCTGCAGTGGCCGTACAGCATTTACAGAGACGGGGGCCTCAAGCGAACAGAGTCAGAACATTCATACTTCAAGGAGCCGTCATACTCAACCATTAAATGGGTCTGCTCCGCACCACTCGTAGTGATTCGGGGCTCTGTAGCCATCCAGCTAATTGCAAGCCACCGGCTAAAGGAAAAGACCTTCCCTCTTCTGAGATGTTGGAGTCCGTTTCCCTGCGCTTGACATAGGAGCTCAGCCAATATATTACTGCACTGTTGGAGCGCGAAACACAAGCATTTCTCTACATCCGCAATAACATCTGCTAAACACGTGTATGTGACCAAAACAATTTGATTTCATTTAGGCTATTGTTTATATGTGTATTTCCCACGATGTCGAGGTTCAAATCTGAGTATAATGGTATTGATGTCAACAACAACACAGGTTCATGTCAAATCAAATCAAATGTATTTATATAGCCCTTCTTACATCAGCTGATATCTCAAAGTGCTGTACAGAAACCCAGCCTAAAACCCCAAACAGCAAGCAATGCAGGTGTAGAAGCACGGTGGCTAGGAAAAACTCCCTAGAAAGGCCAGAACCTAGGAAGAAACCTAGAGAGGAACCAGGCCATGAGGGGTGGCCAGTCCTCTTCTGGCTGTGCCGGGTGGAGATTATAACAGAACATGGCCAAGATGTTCAAACGTTCATAGATGACCAGGTGGGTCAAATAATAATAATCACAGTAGTTGTCGAGGGTGCAGCAAGTCAGCACCTCAGGAGTAAATGTCAGTTGGCTTTTCATAGCCGATCATTCAGAGTATCTCTACCGTCCCTGCTGTCTCTAGAGAGTTGAAAACAGCAGGTGTGGGACAGGTCATTATCACCAATCAACTGCATTACAGTTAAAATAACTGGTGTCAGTTGTGAACACAGTCAATAGTTGAAAGAGTTGCAGAGTTAAGTGAAAATAATGCCAGTTTTGATGATTTCATGAATTAGGCTATTTTCTCTTGAACCGTACGGTCTATCTACTAGAAACAAATGGGCAACATGTGCACACACACAGTACCAGTCACAAGTTTGGACACACCTACTCATTCAAGGTTTTTATTTATTTTATTTTTACTATTTTCTACATTGTAAAATAATAGTGAAGACATCAAAACTATGAAATAACACATATGGAATCATGTAGTAACACAAAAAAAGTGTTAAACAAATCCAAATATATTTTATATTTGAGATTCTTCCAAGTTGCCACCCTTCGACTTGATGACAGCTTTGCACAGTCTTGGCATAGCTAGTTAGCACTTTGTTATTATCCCTCAGATACCGTATCCCTAAAGTAGCGAGTGACAACAAGCACAAAAGGGTGTGTTTGTTAGACACATGAACAGGTGTTTGTGTTATTGTCCATGTTCTGATCTAAAAGCAGTCAATCTTCTACCAACCTTGTGATTTTTACTGAACATTTTCTTGAAAGGATCCAAACTGAACTGAAAATATCTGCCATCTTGATTATGTTTTTTCTAAAAGGGTTGGTCCATATTTGATGACAATCTAGCGAGGCCTTGTTCAAACCATTATACCAACCGCAGGACAAGGAATAGGGCTGTCCTGATGTTAGATAGCGACTGTTTAGGACAGTCCCAAATGGTCCCCTTTCCCTTTATAATGCACTACTGTTGACTGTTGTCCATAGAGCTCTGGTCAAAAGTAGTGCACTATGTAGGGAATAGGGTGCCATAGGGGAGTCCGCCTGGTACTGTTACATAAAGACTTATCTCTAGGAGGAATGTTCACTCCAACCCCATATCATGTAATCTGCTGTTGAAGGTGGTTATTTCCCCCTCACAGGAAGATTAGGCAGGAATTCTCTCAAACTAAACGTATGGTTGATACATTCATACACACACACAACACACACGACACACACACACACACACACACACACACACACCATGCAGGCACACCCACACACACACACACAACATGCAGGCACGCCCATACACACACACACACACAAAATGCAGGCACGCCCATACACACACACACACAAACAACATGCAGGCACGCCCATACACACACACACAACATGCAGGCACGCCCATACACACACACAAACAAGAAGAAAAACAAGCACCATGATCTCAGCGCAGGCAAGGAATTCAGCAGCTGTAAAATCTAACGAGCTAAACAACAACAACTCAGACCGCATCCCAAATGTGACCGACCGTTCGGTCTAATGTAGCAAAATTGGTAATGGTGTTTTTTACATTTGGAAAAAAGTAGATACTCAGAGCTAGAAAATGGTATTACATTCACTACAGTTGAGAAACAATGGGAAAGTAATTCTGATTTGAAAGTTGATATACTTGTAAACTCCCTTTTGAGAAAATGTCACTTGAATGTTTTGGTACCTACTGGAGAGATCTTCTTTGTCTACACCCCATTCAGCATCGTTCACACCCTCTTAAGCCTTTAGCCACACCCATCTCTTTAAGGATTCACATATGAGGCCATGTGCTAAACAGAGTGAGTACAGTAGTGTAGTAAACAGAGTGAGTACAGTAGTGTAGTAAACAGAGTGAGTACGGTAGTATGAGTACAGTAGTGTAGTAAACAGAGTGAGTACTGTATAACAAATTATAGTTTTGGCAATTCGGTTAGGACATCTACTTTGTGCATGACACAAGTAATTTTTCCAGACAGATTATTCACTATAATTCACAATTCCAGTGGGTCAGAAGTTTACATACACTAAGTTGACTGTGCCTTTAAACAACATGGACAATTCCAGAAAATGGCATGGCTTTAGAAGCTTCTGATAGGTTAATTGACATAATTTGAGTCAATTGGAGGTGTACCTGTGGATATATTTCAAGGCCTACCTTCAAACTCAGTGCCTCTTTCCTTGACATGGGAAAATCAAAAGAAATCAGCCAAGACCTCAGATAAACAAATTGTAGACCTACACAAGTCTGGTTCATCCTTGGGAGCAATTTCCAAATGCCTGAACGTACCACGTTCATCTGTACAAACAATAGTACGCATGTATAAACAGCATGGGACCGTGCAGCCGTCATACCACTCAGGAAGGAGACACATTCTGTCTCCTAGAGATGAATGTACTTTGGTGCTAAAATTGCAAATCAATCCCAGAACAGCAGCAAAGGACCTTGTGAAGATGCTGGAGGAAACAGGTACAAAAGTGTCTATATCCACAGTAAAATGAGTCCTAAATCGACATAAACTGAAAGACTGCTCAGCAAGGAAGAAGCCACTGCTCCAAAACCGCCATAAAAAAGCCAGACTACGGTTTGCAACTGCACATGGGGACAAAGATCGTACTTTTTGGAGAAATGTCCTCTGGTCTGATGAAATAAAAATACAACTGTTTGGCTATAATGACCATCGCTATGTTTGGAGGAAAAAGGGGGAGGCTTGCAAGCCAAAGAACACCATCCCAACCTTGAAGCACGGAGGTGGCAGCATTATGTTGTGGCGGTGCTTTGCTGCAGGAGGAACTGGTGCACTTCACAAAATAGATGGCATCATGAGGATGGAAAATTATGTGGATATATTGAAGCAACATCTCAAGACATCAGTCAGGAAGTTAAAGCTCGGTCGCAAATGGGTCTTCCAAATGGACAATGACCCCAAGCAGACTTTCAAAGTTGTGGCAAAATGGCTTAAGGACGACAAAGTCAAGGTATTGGAGTGGCCATCGCAAAGCCCTGACCTCAATCCTTTGGACAATTTGTGGGCAGAACTGAAAAAGTGTGTGCGAGCAAGGAGGCCTACAAACCTGACTCAGTTACACCAGCTCTGTCAGGAGTAAGGGGCCAAAATTCACCCAACTTATTGTTGGAAACTTGTGAAAGTCTACCTGAAACGTTTGACCCAAGTTAAACTATTTAAAGGCAACCAAATACTAACTGAGTGTATGTAAACTTCTGACCTACTGGGAATGTGATGAAATAAATAAAAGCTGAAATAATTCATTCTCTCTACTATTATTCTGACATTCTTAAAATAAAGTGGTGATCCTAACTGACATAAGACAGGGAATTTTTACTAGGATTAAATGTCAGGAATTGTGGGTTTAAATGTATTTGGCTAAGGTGTATGTAAACTGACGACTTCAACTGTATGTTAATCTAGGTAACCAAACAACTAAAAGCCACTTTCTAAACAATGTTTTGGTTCGTTTGTAGCTTGTTAGCTAGCTCGCTAAAGTGTAGTTAGCTGACTAGTCAGTTCAAGCAATGACCATATCATATAGCTGACAACATCTTAGCTTTAGCTAATTTGTATTCATTATTACAGGAAAATAAACTCACAACAAGATCATTATTTACAAGTTAATGGCGAGCCAATTACAGAAAGTAGTGTGACGAAATAAAAGCAGGGCATTCTACCAGAGAATTTTACTAACTTGGACACTGTCTCATTGGCCTAACTTTATATCCTAATTTGACTTTGGTGTAGGTCATGTTGTTCTTCACATTACCATCTCTAGTAAACACACACTATATCAAATAAAAATAAACGTTTATTTGTTACATGCACATTAGGTGTAAACGGTACAGTGAAATGGTTACTTGCATACAAGCTTTTTTGTATAGACATATAGCTAGCTAGGTGAACCATGAACAATGAACCATCATCCCAACTCATAACATTACAACCCTGAATGAATCTAAAGGTAGCTAAAGCTAACCAACTAGGTTCAATGTTAGCTATTAGGCTATAGCAATGCTAACATTAGGCTATAGCTAGCAATGCTAACATTAGGTTATAGCTAGCGATGCTAACATTAGGTTATAGCTAGCAATGCTAACATTAGTCTATAGCTAGCAATGCTAACATTAGGCTATAGCTAGTAATGCAAATGGCTTTCTGACAAAATTAGAAACGTATAATATTTGAAAATGTAGCTAGCTTGAATGATACCCGTATACATGGATGAAAACCTTCTCCCTCTCTGTCATGGATGCCATAGTTGCCCTAACTTTGAAGATGTAATCCGGAGTGTTTTATACAGCCTTCTGTGATCTCTTTACGACTCCATTCACATTTGCAATAAAAACGCCTTTGCTTCCACCGAGCATTCCACTGATTTCAAAACTCAGTGATCCAGAAAGTGGACAGCCTTAGCAACACTTTCTCAGTTCTTCGTTATATATATATTTTTTAAATACGCATTAGAAAGGTTTACCTACATATACATGTTCTAGACAGAAGCGAGCTACATGGCAGAACAATCCAAACTCATCTCTCGGCATGTTCAGCTCAGCCAATCAGGGCTAGCAGGAAGGTTGCTGACATGTTCAGCTCATCCAATCAGGGCTAGCAGGAAGGTTGCTGACATGTCCAGCTCATCCAATCAGGGCTAGCAGGAAGGTTGCTGACATGTCCAGCTCATCCAATCAGGGCTAGCAGGAAGGTTGCTGACATGTCCAGCTCATCCAATCAGGGCTAGCAGGAAGCTTGCTGACATGTCCAGCTCATCCAATCATGGCTAGCAGGAAGGTTGCTGACATGTCCAGCTCATCAAATCATGGCTAGCAGGAAGGTTGCTGACATGTCCAGCTCATCCAATCATGGCTAGCAGGAAGGTTGCTGACATGTCCAGCTCATCCAATCATGGCTAGCAGGAAGGTTGCTGACATGTCCAGCTCATCCAATCAGGGCTAGGGGGAAGGTTGCTGACTTTTTCTGTGGCTAAACCAACTAGACTCGTAATTTCAAGATTTTATTCGTATTTACAGATGGCGTACAAGATTGTTATTTAAGGCACATGAAAGTTCACCAGTTCCAGAAGGCACATTTTGATCAAATAAAATGTACGTTCAAAATGTCTCTCCTGTGAAGTAGTGACGCACAACATACGCCTTAGTTTCCTGAAACGAGTCACAAATGGCACCATATTCCTACATAGGGGATAGGCTGCCATTTGACCAGGGCCCATAGTAGTGTATTATAAAGGGGATAGGCTGCCATTTGACCAGGGCCCGTAGTAGTGTATTATAAAGGGGATAGGGTACCATTTGACCAGGGCCCATAGTAGGGGATAGGCTGCCATTTGACCAGGGCCCATAGATAGGGGATAGGGTACCATTTGACCAGGGCCCATAGTAGTGTATTATAAAGGGGATAGGGTACCATTTGACCAGGGCCCATAGTAGTGTATTATAAAGGGGATAGGGTACCATTTGACCAGGGCCCATAGATAGGGGATAGGGTGCCATTTGACCAGGGCCCATAGTAGTGTATTATAAAGGGGATAGGCTGCCATTTGACCAGGGCCCATAGATAGGGGATAGGGTACCATTTGACCAGGGCCCATAGTAGGGGATAGGCTGCCATTTGACCAGGGCCCATAGATAGGGGATAGGGTGCCATTTGACCAGGGCCCATAGTAGTGTATTATAAAGGGGATAGGGTGCCATTTGACCAGGGCCCATAGATAGGGGATAGGGTGCCATTTGACCAGGGCCCATAGTAGTGTATTATAAAGGGGATAGGCTGCCATTTGACCAGGGCCCATAGATAGGGGATAGGGTGCCATTTGACCAGGGCCCATAGTAGGGGATAGGCTGCCATTTGACCAGGGCCCATAGTAGGGGATAGGCTGCCATTTGACCAGGGCCCATAGTAGTGTATTATATAGGGGATAGGCTGCCATTTGACCAGGGCCCATAGTAGTGTATTATAAAGGGGATAGGGTACCATTTGACCAGGGCCCATAGTAGTGTATTATATAGGGGATAGGGTGCCATTTGACCAGGGCCCATAGTAGTGTATTATATAGGGGATAGGGTACCATTTGACCAGGGCCCATAGTAGTGTATTATATAGGGGATAGGCTGCCATTTGACCAGGGCCCATAGTAGTGTATTATAAAGGGGATAGGCTGCCATTTGACCAGGGCCCATAGTAGGGGATAGGGTGCCATTTGACCAGGGCCCATAGTAGTGTATTATATAGGGGATAGGGTGCCATTTGACCAGGGCCCATAGTAGTGTATTATAAAGGGGATAGGGTGCCATTTGACCAGGGCCCATAGATAGGGGATAGGGTGCCATTTGACCAGGGCCCATAGTAGTGTATTATATAGGGGATAGGGTGCCATTTGACCAGGGCCCATAGTAGTGTATTATAAAGGGGATAGGGTGCCATTTGACCAGGGCCCATAGTAGGGGATAGGCTGCCATTTGACCAGGGCCCATAGATAGGGGATAGGGTGCCATTTGACCAGGGCCCATAGTAGTGTATTATAAAGGGGATAGGGTGCCATTTGACCAGGGCCCATAGATAGGGGATAGGGTGCCATTTGACCAGGGCCCATAGTAGTGTATTATAAAGGGGATAGGCTGCCATTTGACCAGGGCCCATAGATAGGGGATAGGGTGCCATTTGACCAGGGCCCATAGTAGGGGATAGGCTGCCATTTGACCAGGGCCCATAGTAGGGGATAGGCTGCCATTTGACCAGGGCCCATAGTAGTGTATTATATAGGGGATAGGCTGCCATTTGACCAGGGCCCATAGTAGTGTATTATAAAGGGGATAGGGTACCATTTGACCAGGGCCCATAGTAGTGTATTATATAGGGGATAGGGTGCCATTTGACCAGGGCCCATAGTAGTGTATTATATAGGGGATAGGGTACCATTTGACCAGGGCCCATAGTAGTGTATTATATAGGGGATAGGCTGCCATTTGACCAGGGCCCATAGTAGTGTATTATAAAGGGGATAGGCTGCCATTTGACCAGGGCCCATAGTAGGGGATAGGGTGCCATTTGACCAGGGCCCATAGTAGTGTATTATATAGGGGATAGGGTGCCATTTGACCAGGGCCCATAGTAGTGTATTATAAAGGGGATAGGGTGCCATTTGACCAGGGCCCATAGATAGGGGATAGGGTGCCATTTGACCAGGGCCCATAGTAGTGTATTATATAGGGGATAGGGTGCCATTTGACCAGGGCCCATAGTAGTGTATTATAAAGGGGATAGGGTGCCATTTGACCAGGGCCCATAGATAGGGGATAGGGTGCCATTTGACCAGGGCCCATAGTAGTGTATTATATAGGGGATAGGGTGCCATTTGACCAGGGCCCATAGTAGTGTATTATATAGGGGATAGGGTGCCATTTGACCAGGGCCCATAGTAGTGTATTATATAGGGGATAGGGTGCCATTTGACCAGGGCCCATAGTAGTGTATTATAAAGGGGATAGGCTGCCATTTGACCAGGGCCCATAGTAGGGGATAGGGTGCCATTTGACCAGGGCCCATAGTAGTGTATTATATAGGGGATAGGGTGCCATTTGACCAGGGCCCATAGTAGTGTATTATAAAGGGGATAGGGTGCCATTTGACCAGGGCCCATAGATAGGGGATAGGGTGCCATTTGACCAGGGCCCATAGTAGTGTATTATATAGGGGATAGGGTGCCATTTGACCAGGGCCCATAGTAGTGTATTATAAAGGGGATAGGGTGCCATTTGACCAGGGCCCATAGATAGGGGATAGGGTGCCATTTGACCAGGGCCCATAGTAGTGTATTATATAGGGGATAGGGTGCCATTTGACCAGGGCCCATAGTAGTGTATTATATAGGGGATAGGGTGCCATTTGACCAGGGCCCATAGTAGTGTATTATATAGGGGATAGGGTGCCATTTGACCAGGGCCCATAGTAGTGTATTATATAGGGGATAGGGTGCCATTTGAACAGGACCCATAGATAGGGGATAGGGTGCCATTTGGGATGTAAACTCAGCGGCCTGGACCTATTTTTTTGATCAAATAACAGAGAGGAGGGAATACAAATAATTACATTTAGTTTCCATCTATTACATATTCAGCTTGTGAGCCAATGTACGCATCAGCCCTCCCAGCCTAGCTAGTTACGCAGACCACGGCTAGTTACGCAGACCACGGCTAGGAACGCAGACCACGGCTAGGAACGCAGACCACGGCTAGGAACGCAGACCACGGCTAGGAACGCAGACCACGGCTAGTTACGCAGACCACGGCTAGTTACGCAGACCACGGCTAGGAAAGCAGACCACGGCTAGTTACGCAGACCACGGCTAGGAACGCAGACCACGGCTAGGAACGCAGACCACGGCTAGTTACGCAGACCACGGCTAGGAACGCAGACCACGGCTAGGAACACAGACCACGGCTAGGTAAACAGACAACGGCTGGGTAAACAGACCACGGCAAGTTACGCAGACCACGGCTAGTTACGCAGACTATGGCTAGGTAAGCAGACCCCGGCTAGGTACGAAGACCACGGCTAGTTAAACAGACCACGGCTAGGAACGCAGACCACGGCTAGTTACGCAGACCACGGCAAGCTACGCAGACCACGGCTAGGTACGCAAACCACGGATAGTTACGCAGACCACGGCTAGTTACGCAGACCACGGCTAGTTACGCAGACCACGGATAGTTACGCAGACCACGGCTAGTTACACAGAACACGGCTAGTTACGCAGACCACGGCTAGTTACGCAGACCACGGCTAGTTACGCAGACCACGGCTAGGAACGCAGACCACGGCTAGGTACGCAGACCACGGATAGTTACGCAGACCACGGCTAGGAACGCAGACCACGGCTAGGTAAACAGACCACGGCTAGTAACACAGACCGCGGCTAGTTACACAGATCGCGGCTAGTTACACAGACCGCGGCTAGGTACACAGACCACTAGGTAAATAGACCACGGTTAGGTAAACAGACCATGGCTAGGTAAACAGACCACGGCTAGGTAAACAGACCACGGCTAGGTAAACAGACCACGGTTAGGTAAACAGACCACGGCTAGGTACACAGACCACGGTTAGGTACACAGACCACGGCTAGTTACACAGACCATGGCTAGGTAAACAGACCACGGCCAGGTAAACAGACCACGGCTAGGTATACAGACCACGGCTAGTTACACAGACCATGGCCAGGTAAACAGACCACGGCTAGTTACACAGACCACGGCCAGGTAAACAGACCACGGCAAGGTATACAGACCACGGCTAGTTACACAGACCACGGCCAGGTAAACAGACCACGGCTAAGTATACAGACCACGGTTAGGTACACAGGCCACGGCTAATTACACAGACCACGGCTAGGTAAACAGACCACGGCTAGGTAAACAGACCAGGGCTAGTTACATAGACCACAGCTAGTTACACAGACCACAGCTAGGTAAACAGACCGCGGCTAGGTACACAGACCACTAGGTAAATAGACCACGGTTAGGTAAACAGACCACGGCTAGGTAAACAGACCACGGCTAGGTACACAGACCACGGCTAGGTAAACAGACCACGGCTAGGTAAACAGACCACGGTTAGGTAAACAGACCACGATTAGGTACACAGACCACGGCTAGTTACACAGACCACGGCTAGGTAAACAGACCACGGCTAGTTACACAGACCACGGCTAGTTACGCAGACCACGGCTAGTTACGCAGACCACGGCTAGTTACGCAGACCACGGCTAGGAACGCAGACCACGGCTAGGTACGCAGACCACGGATAGTTACGCAGACCACGGCTAGGAACGCAGACCACGGCTAGGTAACCAGACCACGGCTAGTAACACAGACCGCGGCTAGTTACACAGATCGCGGCTAGTTACACAGACCGCGGCTAGGTACACAGACCACTAGGTAAATAGACCACGGTTAGGTAAACAGACCATGGCTAGGTAAACAGACCACGGCTAGGTAAACAGACCACGGCTAGGTAAACAGACCACGGTTAGGTAAACAGACCACGGCTAGGTACACAGACCACGGTTAGGTACACAGACCACGGCTAGTTACACAGACCACGGCTAGGTAAACAGACCACGGCCAGGTAAACAGACCACGGCTAGGTATACAGACCACGGCTAGTTACACAGACCATGGCCAGGTAAACAGACCACGGCTGGTTACACAGACCACGGCCAGGTAAACAGACCACGGCAAGGTATACAGACCACGGCTAGTTACACAGACCACGGCCAGGTAAACAGACCACGGCTAGTTACACAGACCACGGCCAGGTAAACAGACCACGGCTAAGTATACAGACCACGGTTAGGTACACAGGCCACGGCTAATTACACAGACCACGGCTAGGTAAACAGACCACGGCTAGGTAAACAGACCAGGGCTAGTTACATAGACCACAGCTAGTTACACAGACCACAGCTAGGTAAACAGACCGCGGCTAGGTACACAGACCACTAGGTAAATAGACCACGGTTAGGTAAACAGACCACGGCTAGGTTAACAGACCACGGCTAGGTACACAGACCACGGTTAGGTACACAGACCACGGCTAGTTACACAGACCATGGCTAGGTAAACAGACCACGGCCAGGTAAACAGACCACGGCTAGGTATACAGACCACGGCTAGTTACACAGACCACGGCCAGGTAAACAGACCACGGCTAGTTACACAGACCACGGCCAGGTAAACAGACCACGGATAGGTATACAGACCACGGCTAGTTACACAGACCACGGCCAGGTAAACAGACCACGGCTAAGTATACAGACCACGGTTAGGTACACAGGCCACGGCTAATTACACAGACCACGGCTAGGTAAACAGACCACGGCTAGGTAAACAGACCAGGGCTAGTTACATAGACCACAGCTAGTTACACAGACCACAGCTAGGTAAACAGACCGCGGCTAGGTACACAGACCACTAGGTAAATAGACCACGGTTAGGTAAACAGACCACGGCTAGGTAAACAGACCACGGCTAGGTACACAGACCACGGCTAGGTAAACAGACCACGGCTAGGTAAACAGACCACGGTTAGGTAAACAGACCACGGCTAGGTAAACAGACCACGGCTAGGTAAACAGACCACGGCTAGGTACACAGACCACGGTTAGGTACACAGACCACGGCTAGTTACACAGACCATGGCTAGGTAAACAGACCACGGCCAGGTAAACAGACCACGGCTAGGTATACAGACCACGGCTAGTTACACAGACCATGGCCAGGTAAACAGACCACGGCTAGTTACACAGACCACGGCCAGGTAAACAGACCACGGATAGGTATACAGACCACGGCTAGTTACACATACCACGGCCAGGTAAACAGACCACGGCTAGGTATACAGACCACGGTTAGGTACACAGACCACGGCTAATTACACAGACCACGGCTAGGTAAACAGACCACGGCTAGGTAAACAGACCAGGGCTAGTTACACAGACCACGGCCAGGTAAACAGACCACGGCTAGTTACACAGACCACGGCCAGGTAAACAGACCACGGCTAGGTATACAGACCACGGTTAGGTACACAGACCACGGCTAATTACACAGACCACGGCTAGGTAAACAGACCACGGCTAGGTAAACAGACCACGGCTAGGTAAACAGACCAGGGCTAGTTACATAGACCACAGCTAGTTACACAGACCACAGCTAGGTAAACAGACCGCGGCTAGGTACACAGACCACTAGGTAAATAGACCACGGCTAGTTACACAGACCACGGCCAGGTAAACAGACCACGGATAGGTATACAGACCACAGCTAGTTACACAGACCACGGCCAGGTAAACAGACCATGGCTAGGTATACAGACCACGGTTAGGTACACAGACCACGGCTAATTACACAGACCACGGCTAGGTAAACAGACCACGGCTAGGTAAACAGACCAGGGCTAGTTACACAGACCACGGCCAGGTAAACAGACCACGGCTAGTTACACAGACCACGGCCAGGTAAACAGACCACGGCTAGGTATACAGACCACGGTTAGGTACACAGACCACGGCTAATTACACAGACCACGGCTAGGTAAACAGACCACGGCTAGGTAAACAGACCACGGCTAGGTATACAGACCATGGCTAGTTACACAGACCACGGCTAGTTACACAGACCACAGCTAGGTAAACAGACCACGGCTAGGTAAACAGACCACGGCTAGGTATAGAGACCACGGTTAGGTACACAAACCACGGCTAGTTACACAGACCACGGCTAAGTAAACAGACCACGGCTAGTTACACAGACCACGGCTAGGTAAACAGACCAGGGCTAGGTACACAGACCACGGCTAGGTAAACAGACCACGGCTAGGTACACAGACCACGGCCAGGTAAACAGACCACGGCCAGGTAAACAGACCACGGCTAGGTACACAGACCACGGCTAGTTACACAGACCACGGCTAGTTACACAGACCACGGCTAGGTGAACAGACCACGGCTAGGTAAACAGACCACGGCTAGGTAAACAGACCACGGCTAGGTAAACAGACCACGGCTAGGTAAACAGACCACGGCTAGGTATACAGACCACGGCTAGGTAAACAGACCACGGCTAGGTAAACAGACCACGGCTAGGTAAACAGACCACGGCTAGGTAAACAGACCACGGCTAGGTATACAGACCACGGCTAGGTACACAGACCACTAGGTAAATAGACCACGGTTAGGTAAACAGACCACAGCTAGTTACACAGACCACAGCTAGGTAAACAGACCGCGGCTAGGTACACAGACCACTAGGTAAATAGACCACGGTTAGGTAAACAGACCACGGCTAGGTAAACAGACCACGGCTAGGTACACAGACCACGGCTAGGTAAACAGACCACGGCTAGGTAAACAGACCACGGTTAGGTAAACAGACCACGGCTAGGTAAACAGACCACGGCTAGGTAAACAGACCACGGCTAGGTACACAGACCACGGTTAGGTACACAGACCACGGCTAGTTACACAGACCATGGCTAGGTAAACAGACCACGGCCAGGTAAACAGACCACGGATAGGTATACAGACCACGGCTAGTTACACATACCACGGCCAGGTAAACAGACCACGGCTAGGTATACAGACCACGGTTAGGTACACAGAACACGGCTAATTACACAGACCACGGCTAGGTAAACAGACCACGGCTAGGTAAACAGACCAGGGCTAGTTACACAGACCACGGCCAGGTAAACAGACCACGGCTAGTTACACAGACCACGGCCAGGTAAACAGACCACGGCTAGGTATACAGACCACGGTTAGGTACACAGACCACGGCTAATTACACAGACCACGGCTAGGTAAACAGACCACGGCTAGGTAAACAGACCACGGCTAGGTAAACAGACCAGGGCTAGTTACATAGACCACAGCTAGTTACACAGACCACAGCTAGGTAAACAGACCGCGGCTAGGTACACAGACCACTAGGTAAATAGACCACGGCTAGTTACACAGACCACGGCCAGGTAAACAGACCACGGATAGGTATACAGACCACAGCTAGTTACACAGACCACGGCCAGGTAAACAGACCATGGCTAGGTATACAGACCACGGTTAGGTACACAGACCACGGCTAATTACACAGACCACGGCTAGGTAAACAGACCACGGCTAGGTAAACAGACCAGGGCTAGTTACACAGACCACGGCCAGGTAAACAGACCACGGCTAGTTACACAGACCACGGCCAGGTAAACAGACCACGGCTAGGTATACAGACCACGGTTAGGTACACAGACCACGGCTAATTACACAGACCACGGCTAGGTAAACAGACCACGGCTAGGTAAACAGACCACGGCTAGGTATACAGACCATGGCTAGTTACACAGACCACGGCTAGTTACACAGACCACAGCTAGGTAAACAGACCACGGCTAGGTAAACAGACCACGGCTAGGTATAGAGACCACGGTTAGGTACACAAACCACGGCTAGTTACACAGACCACGGCTAAGTAAACAGACCACGGCTAGTTACACAGACCACGGCTAGGTAAACAGACCAGGGCTAGGTACACAGACCACGGCTAGGTAAACAGACCACGGCTAGGTACACAGACCACGGCCAGGTAAACAGACCACGGCCAGGTAAACAGACCACGGCTAGGTACACAGACCACGGCTAGTTACACAGACCACGGCTAGTTACACAGACCACGGCTAGGTGAACAGACCACGGCTAGGTAAACAGACCACGGCTAGGTAAACAGACCACGGCTAGGTAAACAGACCACGGCTAGGTAAACAGACCACGGCTAGGTATACAGACCACGGCTAGGTAAACAGACCACGGCTAGGTAAACAGACCACGGCTAGGTAAACAGACCACGGCTAGGTAAACAGACCACGGCTAGGTATACAGACCACGGCTAGGTACACAGACCACTAGGTAAATAGACCACGGTTAGGTAAACAGACCACGGCTAGGTAAACAGACCACGGCTAGGTAAACAGACCACGGCTAGGTAAACAGACCACGGCTAGGTAAACAGACAACGGCTAGTTACACAGACCACGGCTAGGTAAACAGACTAAGGCTAGGTACACAGACCACGGCTAGGTAAACAGACCACGGCTAGGTAAACAGACCACGGCTAGGTAAACGTAAACAGACCACGGCTAGGTATACAGACCACGGCTAGTTACACAGACCACGGCTAGTTACACAGACCACGGCTAGGTAAACAGACCACGGCTAGGTATACAGACCACGGCCAGGTAAACAGACCACGGCTAAGTAAACAGACCACGGCTAGGTAAACAGACCACGGCTAGGTAAACAGACCACGGCTAGGTACAAAGAGAACATGTTTCCAAGCCGTTAGGTTTACAGCTCTGAGACACAGATATGATATTGATTCCCTCCTTCCAAGCCGTGAGGTTTACAGCTCTGAGACACAGATATGATATTGATTCCCTCCTTCCAAGCCGTGAGATTTACAGCTCTGAGACACAGATATGATATTGATTCCCTCCTTCCAAGCCGTGAGGTTTACAGCTCTGAGACACAGATATGATATTGATTCCCTCCTTCCAAGCCGTGAGGTTTACAGCTCTGAGACACAGATATGATATTGATTCCCTCCTTCCAAGCCATGAGGTTTACAGCTCTCAGACACAGATATGATATTGATTCCCTCCTTCCATTTCATCATCATGACGTAATAGGAAACCAGGACCTGTCCTGCCACCCTTTCGGTGTTCCTCAACATGATTTGTCCCAGGGAGTGGCAAATTATGGTCCCTCTTGTGTCGGTAAGCTGTGGTCTCTCCTCCTTGTCTTAGGGACCGGTAAGGTGTGATCTCTCCTCCTTGTCTTAGGGACCGGTAAGGTGTGGTCTCTCCTCGTGTTAGGGACCGGTAAGGTGTGGTCTCTCCTCCTTGTCTTAGGGACCGGTAAGGTGTGGTCTCTCCTCGTGTTAGGGACCGGTAAGGTGTGGCCTCTCCTCCTTGTCTTAGGGACCGGTAAGGTGTGGTCTCTCCTCGTGTTAGGGACCGGTAAGATGTGGTCTCTCCTCCTTGTCTTAGGGACCGGTAAGGTGTGGTCTCTCCTCGTGTTAAGGACCGGTAAGGTGTGGTCTCTCCTCCTTGTCTTAGGGACCGGTAAGGTGTGGTCTCTCCTCCTTGTGTTAAGGACCGGTAAGGTGTGGTCTCTCCTCCTTGTCTTAGGGACCGGTAAGGTGTGGTCTCTCCTCCTTGTGTTAGGGACCGGTAAGATGTGGTCTCTCCTCGTGTTAGGGACCGGTAAGGTGTGGTCTCTCCTCCTTATCTTAGGGACCGGTAAGGTGTGGTCTCTCCTCCTTGTTTTAGGGACCGGTAAGCTGTGGTCTCTCCTCCTTGTCTTAGGGGCCGGTAAGCTGTGGTCTCTCCTCCTTGGGGAACAACTTACGTTAAAATGAACATGTGGTAGTTGTTTGTGTCTCAGGCAGGGAGAGAAGATAGCAGCTCTGTTCCATAGGCCTTGAGTGAAGTATCAGTTAGCTACGGTGTTCACTATTAGCACCATCTCCATTCAGACTTCTTCTGACACAAAATGTATACACAGCAACCCTACTGCCCTACTCCAAGCACCACGTCAAATTCAAACATTAACAAAATGTATACACAGCAATCCTACTGCCCTGCTCCAAGCACCACGTCAAATTCAAACATTAACAAAATGTATACACAGCAATCCTACTGCCCTGCTCCAAGCACCACGTCAAATTCAAACATTAACAAAATGTATACACAGCAATCCTACTGCCCTGCTCCAAGCACCACGTCAAATTCAAACATTAACAAAATGTATACACAGCAATCCTACTGCCCTGCTCCAAGCACCACGTCAAATTCAAACATTAACAAAATGTATACACAGCAATCCTACTGCCCTGCTCCAAGCACCACGTCAAATTCAAACATTAACAAAATGTATACACAGCAATCCTACTGCCCTGCTCCAAGCACCACGTCAAATTCAAACATTAACAAAATGTATACACAGCAATCCTACTGCCCTGCTCCAAGCACCACGTCAAATTCAAACATTAACAAAATGTATACACAGCAACCCTACTGCCCTGCTCCAAGCACCACGTCAAATTCAAACATTAACAAAAATGTATACACAGCAATCCTACTGCCCTGCTCCAAGCACCACGTCAAATTCAAACATTAACAAAATGTATACACAGCAACCCTACTGCCCTACTCCAAGCACCACGTCAAATTCAAACATTAACAAAATGTATACACAGCAATCCTACTGCCCTGCTCCAAGCACCACGTCAAATTCAAACATTAACAAAATGTATACACAGCAATCCTACTGCCCTACTCCAAGCACCACGTCAAATTCAAACATTAACAAAATGTATACACAGCAACCCTACTGCCCTACTCCAAGCACCACGTCAAATTCAAACATTAACATTTCATGAGAAGCCCTAGAAAACAGAGGATTTGGATTGGGCTCTAAGTACCTTAGAAGAGTTTACAGTACGGAATACACATGAGCGGGAAAACACGATAGTCTCCTGAGTTTAAACAAAACAAACACTTCCTTCTGTTCGTTCCCACGCCGGGGTACTAAATGTCCAAGCTGTACCGTGTCAAGTAAGGGCCTGCGATCCAAATGGTACCCTTTTCCCTATGTAGTGCACTATTCCTGATAGGGCTCTGGTCAAAATGAGTGCACTAAACACTGAGTGGACAAAACATTAAGGTCAGTTCAGGTGAAAACTATGACCACTTATAGATGTTACTTGTTAAATCCACTTCAAATCAGTGTAGATCAGAGCATGTGTGCCGAGTTAAGCAGTCGGAAATCCCTCATCACTCAGTTATAACCTTCTCCACGTCCTGTCAACCACTCAGCTATAACCCTCACCACTTCCTGTCAACCACTCAGCTATAACCCTCACCACTTCCTGTCAACCACTCAGCTATAACCCTCACCACTTCCTGTCAACCACTCAGCTATAACCCTCACCACTTCCTGTCAACCACTCAGCTATAACCCTCTCAACGTCCTTCCAACCACTCAGCTATAACCTTCTCCACTTCCTGTCAACCACTCAGCTATAACCCTCACCACTTCCTGTCAACCACTCAGCTATAACCCTCTCCACGTCCTTCCAACCACTCAGCTATAACCCTCTCCACTTCCTGTCAACCACTCAGCTATAACCCTCACCACTTCCTGTCAACCACTCAGCTATAACCCTCTCCACGTCCTGTCAACCACTCAGCTATAACCCTCTCCACGTCCTTCCAACCACTCAGCTATAACCCTCACCACTTCCTGTCAACCACTCAGCTATAACCCTCACAACTTCCTGTCAACCACTCAGCTATAACCCTCTCCACGTCCTTCCAACCACTCAGCTATAACCCTCTCCACTTCCTTCCAACCACTCAGCTATAACCCTCACCACTTCCTGTCAACCACTCAGCTATAACCCTCTCCACGTCCTGTCAACCACTCAGCTATAACCCTCTCCACGTCCTTCCAACCACTCAGCTATAACCCTCACCACTTCCTGTCAACCACTCAGCTATAACCCTCACCACGTCCTGTCAACCACTCAGCTATAACCCTCACCACTTCCTTCCAACCACTCAGCTATAACCCTCACCACTTCCTGTCAACTACTCAGCTATAACCCTCACCATTTCCTGTCAACCACTCAGCTATAACCCTCTCCACGTCCTTCCAACCACTCAGCTATAACCCTCTCCACTTCCTTCCAACCACTCAGCTATAACCCTCTCCACGTCCTTCCAACCACTCAGCTATAACCCTCTCCACGTTCTCTCAACCACTCAGCTATAACCCTCTCCACTTCCTTCCAACCACTCAGCTATAACCCTCTCCACGTTCTCTCAACCACTCAGCTATAACCCTCTCCACATCCTTCCAACCACTCAGCTATAACCCTCTCCACGTCCTCTCAACCACTCAGCTATAACCCTCTCCACTACCCAGACCTACCATTTAACCAACACCATCTATTGTTGTGACTACCCAGACCCTACCATTTAACCAACACCATCTATTGTTGTGAATACCCAGACCTACCATTTAACCAACACCATCTATTGTTGTGACTACCCAGACCTACCATTTAACCAACACCATCTATTGTTGTGACGACCCAGACCCTACCATTTAACCAACACCATCTATTGTTGTGACTACCCAGACCTACCATTTAACCAACACCATCTATTGTTGTGACTACCCAGACCTACCATTTAACCAACACCATCTATTGTTGTGACTACCCAGACCTACCATTTAACCAACACCATCTATTGTTGTGACTACCCAGACCTACCATTTAACCAACACCATCTATTGTTGTGACTACCCAGACCTACCATTTAACCAACACCATCTATTGTTGTGACTACCCAGACCCTACCATTTAACCAACACCATCTATTGTTGTGACTACCCAGACCTACCATTTAACCAACACCATCTATTGTTGTGACTACCCAGACCTACCATTTAACCAACACCATCTATTGTTGTGACTACCCAGACCTACCACTTGGATTTGAGGTTATTGAAACCAAACCATATGATTTGAGTGAAAAGTACATTAATAAACAACATGAAAGGGTGAGTGTAAGAAGCGCTCATCATTTCAAATAGGCTACATGTCATATTAAACAGCATCTAAACACTCTGAATAGGTGAGGAGCCATGTTCCCTCTACGCTGCGTTCACTAGCCATGAGTCTGCTGCCACACAGAAATATCAGCCCACAGAGAGAAGCACGGAATTGAACTTCACTCAACGTTCAACAGCAGTGGTCGATTGTCCGATCTGCATTTCTAGGTGATCGCCAAACATTTCTGTATAAAAAACCTTGTGTTCCTATTTTGTACAATTCGTCTCGGGATATTACCGGTAGGTGCACCCGATTCAGCTGCCCTGTGCGCCGGGTAGGCTAAATGTTGCCATGTTGAGCCATTTCATGTGTCTGATTGACAAACTCTGCCTTCTCGGCGGGCCCAGAGAGCAAATCAAGTGCACTATACATTTACCGCTGGCCAATCGGATGGCTCAGATTACCGTGCCTGCAGTCACGTAGCAGCCATAAAAAAAAAAAGTTACAGCCAAAATGATACTGTGAGATTTCACAACGTTTAAATCCATGACTAGAGAAAGACTGTCAATGAATACAGCAACAAACTGCTGTTTTTATGAGTGAGTTCATGATTAAATTCTTACTCAGCACTGTCAACAACTTAGTATTCAACACTTTTATAAGCCATAAAATGAGCGCCTTTCCTATTTCCACTCAGCGCTACAACAAGCAGTGCAGCAGTAATGAATGAGGAGGAGCATGTATCTATAGACGTTGTTGCTGTTATCAGCTTTGGGGTTTTATATCCAGGAATATTTCACTGGTTCTGTTCAGTAACATTATTTCTGCATGAGGCAGAAATACTGCGGTGCGACTCGAGTTTCGCCATCATCTGGAATACGGTGTCCCTATTTTGGTCAGAGTCAGCGGAGGAAAGGGAGAGCGGAGGGATGTTGAGAGACCGACCCTCGGTCTGCTGCTCCACCCTCGGCTGAGACTGACCATCAGATGCAGGCACCATCAGCCCAGTAAAATACAAATAAAAAGCTAATTATGTAAATGGTATGCTCACTCAGCTGTGCCTCACAAGTAATAAAACAACGGATCTATTAACGGTGTGATCATATAGTCTACCTCAAATTCTGACCAGAGTCTAACCCCTAAAGACCAGAGTCCAACCCTGAAGACCAGAGTCCAACCCTGAAGACCAGAGTCCAACCCTAAACACCAGAGTCCAACCCTAAAGACCAGAGTCCAACCCTGAAGACCAGAGTCCAACCATGAAGACCAGAGTCCAACCCTGAAGACCAGAGTCCAACCCTAAAGACCAGAGTCCAACCCTAAAGACCAGAGTCCAACCCTAAAGACCAGAGTCCAACCCTGAAGACCAGAGTCCAACCCTAAAGACCAGTCCAACCCTAAAGACCAGAGTCCAACCCTGAAGACCAGAGTCCAACCCTGAAGACCAGAGTCCAACCCTGAAGACCAGAGTCCAACCCTAAACACCAGAGTCCAACCCTAAAGACCAGAGTCCAACCCTGAAGACCAGAGTCCAACCCTGAAGACCAGAGTCCAACCCTAAACACCAGAGTCCAACCCTAAAGACCAGAGTCCAACCCTGAAGACCAGAGTCCAACCCTGAAGACCAGAGTCCAACCCTGAAGACCAGAGTCCAACCCTAAAGACCAGAGTCCAACCCTAAAGACCAGAGTCCAACCCTAAAGACCAGAGTCCAACCCTGAAGACCAGAGTCCAACCCTAAAGACCAGAGTCCAACCCTAAAGACCAGAGTCCAACCCTGAAGACCAGAGTCCAACCCTAAACACCAGAGTCCAACCCTAAAGACCAGAGTCCAACTCTAAAGACCAGAGTCCAACCCTAAAGACCAGAGTCCAACCCTAAAGACCAGTCCAACCCTAAAGACCTGACTCACCTCTGGTTCAGTCAGGGTCAAGTCCCAGTTCTAGTACCACGACACTGCTGGGCGGGGCCTAGGGAAGCAACGTACAAAGTTGAACCAACATGTTTCTATAAACAGAGACTATAACTGTGTTCCACACCTCCTTCCTCATACCAGGGGCCACCTCAGAAAGTAAGTTGACAGGTGACATAAATGGACAACACTTCTGGTGGTAAAAACACCCATAACCTTCTCACTTCATATCTTCATACCTGCAAACAGCTGTCGTACCTCAATGGCATCACAAACTAATTCAATATGAGGCCATAACTCATCCCTTAAAGAAAGATAACAAAGGCCATAACTCATCCCTTAAAGAAAGACAAAGGCCATAACTCATCCCTTAAAGAAAGACAAAGGCCATAACTCATCCCTTAAATAAAGATAAAAGGCCATAACTCATCCCTTAAAGAAAGACAAAGGCCATAACTCATCCCTTAAATAAAGATAAAGGCCATAACTCATCCCTTAAGAAAGATAATAAAGGCCATAACTCATCCCTTAAAGAAAGACAAAGGACATAACTCATCCCATAAAGAAAGATAATAAAAGCCATAACTCATCCCTTAAGAAAGATAAAAGCCATAACTCATTCTGCAACCTACAATGGATGTGTATATACTGGCTACTTATAAACTCATAACTCCATCCCCCTACCCCAAAATGCACAGGGTGGCGTAACCTGTCATCCTGACCTTAATTACCATTGCAGAATAACATTAATGATTCCATTCCTAAATGATTCAGGAAGTCCTGGTCTCAGATTGGCATTTCTGATGCTTTGGAAGCTTTTTAACTACCAACACGCTCTGTGGACTCCAACCGAACCCGTAGGGGACAGATGTACTGTGGCTGCTCAGTGGAGCAACTGCTTGAGCTCAAATCTGACAGGCACTACTGGCAACAAGGTCTGCGTTCAAAATTGCACCCTATTCCCTATATATAGCGCACTACATTTGGTCAAAAGTCGTACGCTATGTAGGGAATAGAGTAATGTTTGAGACAAGTCAAGGACGACACAACACTGAGACAGGGTACAGAGAACTAGAACAATATATTATTTTATGAGTGTTCAGGGAAACCATGCTATATTGGGCTAGAGGAATAGACACCTGTGAGAATTCATTCGTCATTAGTCAAGGCAGACGAGCTAAAATGATCACAAATGAATATAGGGGATTTGCAGCCTTTGACACACAGCTTCTAGTCTTTCCATGGAAACCATCCTGAATAATGCAAAGGAAGGGGACAATGACCAAATGTGGGTTGATATGCAGACTCATTGGATTCTCTCTCGTCGGCTATTCGGCTATTCTCAAAGCTATTTCAGAAAGATACACTACTTGTGTGGTTAGTTGGAGTGTAAGAGGGGATTTCAGCGAAGCAACTAACTGCTGAATATGATCAAAGTGTATACAGACAGCTAAGGTTGATGTTTCACTGTTAGGACCTTCTGTACAAAAGAGGATGATTACGATAGAGGAAACCATGTCTAGATTTAACTTTAGCCTGCAGCTTCGATATGTGCTGAGAGAAGGACAGTGCACCGGCTAGCCATACTCCCAAGGACTTGTATGAGGTGACCACCTCAAGCTCTAAACCCTCAGAGGTAGGAATCACACCTGTGGGGAGAGGGGCATTCTTCTTACCAAACCACATGACCTTTGTTTTGGAGGTGTACAGAACAAGGTTAAGGGCAGAGAAAGCTTGTTGGACACTAAGAAAGCTTGTTGTAGAGCATTTAACACAAAATCCGGGGAGGGGCCAGCTGAGTATAAGACTGTATAATCTGCATATAAATGGATGAGAGAACTTCCTACTGCCTGAGCTATTTATATTTTTGTATTTATTATGGATCCCCATTAGTTCCTGCCAAGGCAGCAGCTACTCTTCCTGGAGTTTATTATGGATCCCCATTAGTTCCTGCCAAGGCAGCAGCTACTCTTCCTGGAGTTTATTATGGGTCCCCATTAGTTCCTGCCAAGGCAGCAGCTACTCTTCCTGGAGTTTATTATGGATCCCCATTAGTTCCTGCCAAGGCAGCAGCTACTCTTCCTGGAGTTTATTACGGATCCCCATTAGTTCCTGCCAAGGCAGCAGCTACTCTTCCTGGAGTTTATTATGGATCCCCATTAGTTCCTGCCAAGGCAGCAGCTACTCTTCCTGGAGTTTATTACGGATCCCCATTAGTTCCTGCCAAGGCAGCAGCTACTCTTCCTGGAGTTTATTATGGATCCCCATTAGTTCCTGCCAAGGCAGCAGCTACTCTTCCTGGAGTTTATTACGGATCCCCATTAGTTCCTGCCAAGGCAGCAGCTACTCTTCCTGGAGTTTATTATGGATCCCCATTAGTTCCTGCCAAGGCAGCAGCTACTCTTCCTGGGGTTTATTATGGATCCCCATTAGTTCCTGCCAAGGCAGCAGCTACTCTTCCTGGGGTTTATTATGGATCCCCATTAGTTCCTGCCAAGGCAGCAGCTACTCTTCCTGGGGTTTATTATGGATCCCCATTAGTTCCTGCCGAGGCAGCAGCTACTCTTCCTGGGGTTTATTATGGATCCCCATTAGTTCCTGCCGAGGCAGCAGCTACTCTTCCTGGGGTTTATTATGGATCCCCATTAGTTCCTGCCGAGGCAGCAGCTACTCTTCCTGGGGTTTATTATGGATCCTCATTAGTTCCTGCCGAGGCAGCAGCTACTCTTCCTGGGGTTTATTATGGATCCCCACTAGTTCCTGTCAAGGCAGCAGCTACTCTTCCTGGGGTTTATTATGGATCACCATTAGTTCCTGCCAAGGCAGCAGCTACTCTTCCTGGGGTTTATTATGGATCCCCATTAGTTCCTGCCAAGGCAGTAGCTACTCTTCCTGGGGTTTATTATGGATCCCCATTAGTTCCTGCCGAGGCAGCAGCTACTCTTCCTGGGGTTTATTATGGATCCCCATTAGTTCCTGCCAAGGCAGTAGCTACTCTTCCTGGGGTTTATTATGGATCCCCATTAGTTCCTGCCGAGGCAGCAGCTACTCTTCCTGGGGTTTATTATGGATCCCCATTAGTTCCTGCCGAGGCAGCAGCTACTCTTCCTGGGGTTTATTATGGATCCCCATTAGTTCCTGCCAAGGCAGCAGCTACTCTTCCTGGGGTTTATTATGGATCCCCATTAGTTCCTGCCAAGGCAGCAGCTACTCTTCCTGGGGTTTATTATGGATGCCCATTAGTTCCTGCCAAGACAGCAGCTACTCTTCCTGGGGTTTATTATGGATCCCCATTAGTTCCTGCCAAGGCAGTAGCTACTCTTCCTGGGGTTTATTATGGATCCCCATTAGGTCCTGCCAAGGCAGTAGCTACTCTTCCTGGGGTTTATTATGGATCCCCATTAGTTCCTGCCGAGGCAGCAGCTACTCTTCCTGGGGTTTATTATGGATCCCCATTAGTTCCTGCCAAGGCAGCAGCTACTCTTCCTGGGGTATATTATGGATCCCCATTAGTTCCTGCCAAGACAGCAGCTACTCTTCCTGGGGTTTATTATGGATCCCCATTAGTTCCTGCCAAGGCAGCAGCTACTCTTCCTGGGGTTTATTATGGATCCCCATTAGTTCCTGCCGAGGCAGCAGCTACTCTTCCTGGGGTTTATTATGGATCCCCATTAGTTCCTGCCAAGGCAGCAGCTACTCTTCCTGGGGTTTATTATGGATCCCCATTAGTTCCTGCCAAGGCAGCAGCTACTCTTCCTGGGGTTTATTATGGATCCCCATTAGTTCCTGCCAAGGCAGCAGCTACTCTTCCTGGGGTTTATTATGGATCCCCATTAGTTCCTGCCAAGGCAGCAGCTACTCTTCCTGGGGTTTATTATGGATCCCCATTAGTTCCTGCCAAGGCAGCAGCTACTCTTCCTGGGGTTTATTATGGATCCCCATTAGTTCCTGCAGAGGCAGCAGCTACTCTTCCTGGGGTTTATTATGGATCCCCATTAGTTCCTGCCGAGGCAGCAGCTACTCTTCCTGGGGTTTATTATGGATCCCCATTAGTTCCTGCCAAGGCAGCAGCTACTCTTCCTGGGGTTTATTATGGATCCCCATTAGTTCCTGTCAAGGCAGCAGCTACTCTTCCTGGGGTTTATTATGGATCCCCATTAGTTCCTGCCGAGGCAGCAGCTACTCTTCCTGGGGTTTATTATGGATCCCCATTAGTTCCTGTCGAGGCAGCAGCTACTCTTCCTGGGGTTTATTGTGGATCCCCATTAGTTCCTGCCAAGGCAGCAGCTACTCTTCCTGGGGTTTATTATGGATCCCCATTAGTTCCTGCCAAGGCAGCAGCTACTCTTCCTGGGGTTTATTATGGATCCCCATTAGTTACTGTCAAGGCAGCAGCTACTCTTCCTGGGGTTTATTATGGATCCCCATTAGTTCCTGCCGAGGCAGCAGCTACTCTTCCTGGGGTTTATTATGGATCCCCATTAGTTCCTGCCAAGGCAGCAGCTACTCTTCCTGGGGTTTATTATGGATCCCCATTAGTTCCTGCCAAGGAAGCAGCTACTCTTCCTGGGGTTTATTATGGATCCCCATTAGTTCCTGTCGAGGCAGCAGCTACTCTTCCTGGGGTTTATTATGGATCCCCATTAGTTCCTGCCGAGGCAGCAGCTACTCTTCCTGGGGTTTATTATGGATCCCCATTAGTTCCTGCCAAGGCAGCAGCTACTCTTCCTGGGGTTTATTATGGATCCCCATTAGTTCCTGCCAAGACAGCAGCTACTCTTCCTGGGGTTTATTATGGATCCCCATTAGTTCCTGCCAAGGCAGCGGCTACTCTTCCTGGGGTTTATTATGGATCCCCATTAGTTCTTTGTGAAAATTAATATTTGTGTCATTCTCAAAACTTTTGGCCACGACTGTAGAAACATCAAGGATAATCAATGGAAACAGAATCCACCTGTCTCATTGCAAAGGGTCTGAATACTAAAGTATTTGTTTTTTACTTTTAATACGTTTGCAAATAATTCTAAAAACCTGTCGTTGCTTTGTCATTATGGGGTATTGTGATGTCATTATGGGGTATTGTGATGTCATTATGGGGTATTGTGATGTCATTATGGGGTATTGTGATGTCATTATGGGGTATTGTGATGTCATTATGGGGTATTGTGTGTAGATTTCAGAGGGGAAAAAATATATTTAATCCATTTTAGAATAAGGCTGTAACGTAACAAAATGTGGAAAAAGTCAAGGGGTCTGAATACTTTTCTGAAGATGCTGTACATCCTCATCTGACTTCGGTGCAGGTCATGTTGTTCTTCACATTACCGTCTCTTGTTTTGTAAACATACACTATATCAATTAAATCAAAGTTTGTCACATGCACTGGATACGGAAGGTGTAAACAGCACAGTGAAACGGTCACTGGCATATTTGAATTGCAGCAAAATTGAAACAGAAAGTGTCCAGATAACAACTATTATATAGTACAGTGGGGCTGTATGTACAGTGGGGCAAAAAAGTATTTAGTCAGCCACCAATTGTGCAAGTTCTCCCACGTAAAAAGATGAGAGAGGCCTGTAATTTTCATCATAGGTAGACTTCAACTATGACAGACAAAATGAGAAAAAAAAATCCAGAAAATCCCAATGGTAGGATTTTTAATGAATTTATTTGCAAATTATGGTGGAAACTTTTTTGCCCCACTGTATATATATATATATAGTATATAGTATATATATAGTATATAGTATATATATATAGTATATATCTAGTATATAGTATATAGTATATATATATATAGTATATATCTAGTATATAGTATATAGTATATAGTATATATATAGTATATAGTATATAGTATATATTATATAGTATATAGTATATAGTATATAGTATATAGTATATAGTATATATATAGTATATAGTATATAGTATATATATAGTATATAGTATATATAGTATATAGTATATAGTATATATATAGTATATATATAGTATATAGTATATATATATAGTATATAGTATATAGTATATATATAGTATATATATAGTATATATATAGTATATAGTATATATATATAGTTTAAATAGTTTATCATCATTAGCTGACACTTACCCAGACACACTTGTCTAAATTGATGGGTTACTATTGTCTAGACGTGTACACGTTTATGCAATACAATAAATGGCTGTAATCACCCCCAGACACACCTGGCTAATTTGATGGGTCATGTAAACATCTGCCGGAAGTGGAGTCTTTTGTTTAGACATGTAGCTAGCTAGTTAAACAATGAACCGGCGTAATCCCAGCTCATACTCATACCAATACAAACTGATTGTCATAGCTGTAGTATGAATCTGTAGGTTGCTAAAGCTAACCAACTAGGTTCAATGTTAGCTAGTTAGCTAACATTAGGCTATAACTAGCAATGCAAATGGCTTTCTGATTCAAATCATATTACTACACAGATCATACACGTAGCGTTACCTAGCTAGCGAGCCAGCAAGCTAACATTGGCTAGCTAGCTAACAGTACGCTTTAACTTTGACAGAATTTGTAACGCATAATATCTCAAAACGTAGCTAGTCTCTGACCCGTACACATGGATGAACGCGTCACGGACGGGAACCATTTAACTCCATTTTGTTTGTAGCTACTTCTTATTCGGCCAGCCTTGTGTCAAGTCACTCTGGTTCATACTGACCGTGGCGTGGGCAGAAAGTAGCCAATCACAACTTTTTCCCAACTGATCTGCCTGTAGTACCTGCTAAATTCAGGGTATCAATGTTATTGAGAAAAGTAGCACAACTTTTGAAATTCTCGATGGCTAACCGTATATCATTCAAAAAAGCCACGGCAGAAAGGATAATCAACACATCCTGAGCAGTTCACGTTATAGACAGAAGCATGCTACATGGCAGACCAATCCAAACCCATCTCCCGGCATGTCCAGCCCAACCATTATCTCAGCCAATCATGGCTATAGGGAAGGTTATTTTTCTGTGGCTAAACCAACTAGGCCCCTAATTTAACAATTGTATTCGTATTTACAGATGGAATACAAGTTTGTTATTAAGGAACATGAAAGTTCACATGTTACAGAAGGCATTTCTGCCCCCCAAAAAATCATAGTTACATTTTTTAAATAATAAATAACATTCAAATGCCTCTCCTGTGAAGTACGAAATATGCCTAGCTTCCTAAAACAGGTCACATATTGTACGTTTTGCTGAATCGTAATATAAAACGTTTTGCAAATTCATAACGTATTGTACATCTTTCAAATTCATAACGTATTGTACATCTTTCAAATTCATAACGTATTGTACATCTTTCAAATTCATAACGTATTGTACATCTTTCAAATTCATAACGTATTGTACATCTTTCAAATTCGTAACATATAATATGAATTGTAATTCGTAACATATCCTACAACATGGAAAAGGGTGATTGATACATACCATACAAAACGTAACATTTCATACTAAAGAGAGTATCTCGGATATAAATTCAGAACAATACGAAACGCTCTGAGCCCAGGGTTGGTTTAGATGGAGTATTCAGCTGTTTTGGCTGCCAGAGCCAGTTTACCTCTGAAAATAATAGACAGTATAAGGTCCTTGGACCTTATTAAGGAGTAACGGTAACGTCAGGCTCCTTAAAGAGTACATCTTGGGCTACAGTAGGCCTGCCAGATAAAATAGAGCCAGCTACACTGAATACAAAAACAACCGGTAACTTAAATCAAACGCTTTATTGGTCAGCTAACACTTGATGAGGTATTGAAATCAGACCGTTAGGACTACCCATTTTACTAGTTATACGGTACAGCGAGAAACAACACAGGTCGCGCTCTAGCCAAATCACAAGCGCATCACATTGGAATAGTTCAAAGCCAAGGGAAATCGACCATACCTTAAGTTCCTACTTGAACCTTCATATTAGCCAGGTTGTCTCCTTTCCTCGCCGTTATGTCGGCTACACGTTTTCCTTTCGGTCTGCCTGAGCCAGCTGCACACGGGGTTAATCCGAGTTGTGACCGGTTCACAATCCCAGGACAGTAGTTCGTTAATTGGTTTAATAGCTGGTAGGCATTCAAGCAGCCGGGCAATGTTACAACCGGCCGTTACAATGTATCCCCTGCGCACACACTGGTTGAATCAACGTTGTTTCCACGTCATTGAAATACAATTACGTTTAATCAATATTGAATAGATGTTAAATTGACGTCTGTTTCTTCTGTTTTATGCAGACAACCGTGTTATGTATTAGTTTAGATAGTGAACTATGAGCGCTCCTCGTTCTTCATAATGGTGGTGTCAATACTGTAAACTCAGCCGTCGGTGTTCCTACTGTTGATAAGAGCCGGTGCCGTCCGTGCCATCTCAATCCAACGACTGTTTATGCTCGAGTGTATTGCAATACTATCCTCATAATATCATTCGGCTGCAGCTCCCACGGTTTCCCACCGTCTTCTTGCCTGTGACCTGCTTGAGTTACTCACTCTGCGCAGTTCGGTTTCTCCGTGTCCCGCCTCCCTTGTACTAGTTAGTTTACTCTACTCAACACTTCAATCACCTGCGGCTCAGTCGGAGCGCCTTCTGCACGCAAACAACTTCATAATATTGCAATCCAGGTTTTGGCTACGAATGCAATTGTAGAAATACTGACAAAAGAAAGCATTGACGTAATTGTAGATATGACCACATTTTGATTGTCAGCAATGCTTCTTTTTTTTTAACCCACTTTGTGGTAGTCTATTATAATGAGCTACAGTCATTAATTGCACGGCAGCGGGACTATATGGATTCAGAGCAACGACTGATTGATTCTGTGTAACCAGAGCAACGACTGATTGAGAGCAGAGATTCAGAGCAATGACTGATTGATTCTGTGTAACCACATGTATAATCCTACCTGTTAGTTATAACAGACAGGAATACAGGAAGCCATAGTAGAGGAGAGTGGGGTTGGTGAAGTCATTTGACTTGGTAAAAAAATCTGGATTTTGGACCTATAGGGTTATAAAACTTATAACTTGCTCACCACTTTTTCAAATGTGATTTTTTTTCCTTCACAAACTCCACGAAATGATGATCTCTTCCTAAATATATTTGGTCAAATTATTAATTGTGTGTACGGTTTCTTAATAACAAAAGGGTGGATCAATGTACCCCTTTTGGTACAATTTACACCTAAACTTTACTGCCCATTTCCAGACAAATGAAGGTATTGCACACCACTGAAATACACTGATTTTTCACAATTGGAAACTGACTGGATTTGATCAAGTATTTCTTTCTTCGTCCCCCAACTCAGAGACATTTCATTTCTCTCTTCACATCCAACTAAATGTATTGTTGTACTGGACACAACATTTTCTAAACACTATAATGGCATATGTAATGCCTTTGAAAAGTAATACGCATTATATGTGCAGGTAGTTAGTGTAAAGCACCTTGGTCTTTACTGGTCTCTACTGGTTTCTACTGGTCTCTATTGGTCTCCACTGGTTTCTATTGGTCTGTTGGTTTCTATTGGTCTCTACTGGTTTCTACTGGTCTCTATATGTTTTTATTGGTCTCTCTACTGGTCTCTCCTACTACTCCACTAGTGTCTCATTTCACAACATCTTTAACCGAGGCAGTCTAGATACGCGTTCCGATGATTACATGGCCAAGTTCTGGAGGAGATATCCCGGGGACAGTGACATCATTCAGGACTCTCATTCTTTACAGTACATCACAGTACAGTACATCACAGTACATTACAGTACATCGCAGTACAGTACATCACAGTACATTAAAGTACATCACAGTACATCACAGTACATCACAGTACAGTACATCACAGTACAGTACACTACATCACAGTACACTACATCACATCACAGTACATCACATCACAGTACACTACATCACAGTACATCACATCACAGTACACTACATCACAGTACATCACAGTACAGTACATATCTGTGACCAAATAGCACAGGAATCTTGTGGACTGTAGAAGAGTTGGCATATTTAGTATACAGTAGGCTAACAGTCAGTCTAAGCAAAAACATTTGAGTTAAAAGCCATTTCTGAAAATAGTTTAATCTTTATTAATTACTCTTAATATTTGTCTGTGAGTTCAATAGTGTTGACAGTGACACTAGTCTGAGTGGTGAGAAACAGACAGGCTTCAACAGCTGAATCTCTTAAGAACCATCTGTTAGTGACCCCTAGTGGACACTTAAAACAACAGCAACATTGCAAATATACATTGTAGAATGTAGATCAACCTACCACAGCAGATACAGTAGTAAAAAAAAAACTCTAGTCTCTACCCTAACGATATTAAATGTATGAGACACATTTTAGACGGTTCTAAGTAGGATAAAATGTAGAAGAGAATATCATGGGATGATTCATACTGTGCGTTATGGCCCACAACCCTCACCTGGGATAAAGACCGTATTATAACCCTCACCTGGGATAAAGACCGTATTATAAACCTCACCTGGGATAAAGACCGTATTATAACCCTCACCTGGGATAAAGACCGTATTATAAACCTCACCTGGGATAAAGACCCTATTATAACCCTCACCTGGGATAAAGACCGTATTATAAACCTCACCTGGGATAAAGACCGTATTATAACCCTCACCTGGGATAAAGACCGTATTATAAACCTCACCTGGGATAAAGACCCTATTATAAACCTCACCTGGGATAAAGACCGTATTATAAACCTCACCTGGGATAAAGACCCTATTATAAACCTCACCTGGGATAAAGACCGTATTATAAACCTCACCTGGGATAAAGACCGTATTATAAACCTCACCTGGGATAAAGACCCTATTATAAACCTCACCTGGGATAAAGACCCTATTATAAACCTCACCTGGGATAAAGACCGTATTATAAACCTCACCTGGGATAAAGACCCTATTATAAACCTCACCTGGGATAAAGACCGTATTATAAACCTCACCTGGGATAAAGACCCTATTATAAACCTCACCTGGGATAAAGACCCTATTATAAACCTCACCTGGGATAAAGACCTTTCAACAAGACATTATAATGTGACCTGTTACTTTATTCACTTAGCCTACATTAAATTTGCTCTCAAAAGAATTCCACAAATTCCTACCTCAAAAACAGATAAACAGAGAGAGAGAGACGAAAAGACAGAAGGAGGGTAACACAGTCCTGGTCTCAGCCCTACAACACATCGGTCCTGGTCTGGTCTCAGCCCTAGAAACACACCGGTCCTGGTCTGGTCTCAGCCCTACAACACATCTGTCCTGGTCTGGTCTCAGCCCTACAACACATCTGTCCTGGTTTCAGCACTATATCAGGCTCAGTACCCTACATCAGGCTCAGTACACTACATCAGGCTCAGTACACTACATCAGGCTCAGTACACTACAGTAGGCTCAGTACACTACAGTAGGCTCAGTACACTACAGTAGGCTAAATACATTACAGTAGGCTCAGTATACTACAGTAGGCTCAATACATTACAGTAGGCTCAGTACACTACAGTAGGCTCAGTACATTACAATAGGCTCAGTACACTACAGTAGGCTCAGTACATTACAGTAGGCTCAGTACATTACAGTAGGCTCGGTACATTACAGTAGACTCAGTACACTACATCAGGCTCAGTACACTACAGTGTAGTAGGCTCTCACTTTCCAGTCAGCAGCTGAATGGTAACTAGTACTTCCTGTGTAATCACCTACACAAAGCCACTCATACAAAGGAATTTAATTTGGGGGCCTCAGCAGAGCAGCCAGACGGTAAGACCTGGCAATCCGGCTTGGAGCTACCGCTTTAATCCACAACCCATCTGGGACCCTCCGACTCAACGCCACAGGGTGGATTTGGGGGGGGGGAGGGGGTCCTGGGGTGGAGAAGTCCTGGACGTCTGTTGTTGTGGAGGTCGACCGGGAGTGCAACCCTACCATGAGATGGATGTTTTCTGCAGTTTAGATTGGATCGCAGCCAGGGAAGGAGGTTGATTGAGATTAATGCGGATTCACGCTGGGGGTTTGAGAAGGATGGTATACACAATAGTATTGTTCTTCTCGATATCTTGTGTAATAGGTCTGGGTGTAGCTGGTGCAGAGGAGTCAGCCGCAGGACAACAGAAATGAGTAATACACGTAAATTTACTCAAGACTTTCAAATACAAGTCGATAATACCGAGCCCACAATACAAAAATACAACAAACAAACACGAACAAAAAAACCACGGGGAAAACAGACGGTTAAATAATGAACATGTAATTGGGGAATTGAAACCAGGTGTGTAAAACAAAGACAAAACAAATGGAAAATGAAAAAGTGGATCGGCGATGGCCAGAAGGCCCAGTGACGTAGACCGCCGAACGCCGCCCGAACAAGGAGAGGGACCGACTTCGGCGGAAGTCGTGACATCTTGATTATTGTTCTTCTAGATATCTTGACGACGTCTTTTATCTTCTTTATTTTACATCTTTAAAGGTCAAACCAATAAACACTAGTCTCTCCCTCTCCTCTTAATTTAGACAATTTTATTTTAACTTTCTTTCACTTTAAAAATGTAGAGGAAAGAAATCTACTTGAATCCCATTTTCGATTTAAGTTCAAAGGGGATGTAGACTTTCTATAGGCTGTTTGTTGTTTGTATCAAAGATAATGAATTTACCTCAAATATTATTTTCAAAAGCCTAAAACTGTTGCTTTTTTTCCCCCAGTCCCCTCTGCCTTCTGCGTATCGACTGGGTACCGGCGAACCTGACGTTTCCACTTGTAGAATCGCAAAGCTCAGCAGCGGTCAACAACTTGACTTTGAGTCACAAAGCCTTAACACAAAGCGTCACGTCTGGAGGAAACCAGGCACCATCTCTACGGTGAAGCATTGTGGTGGCAGCATCATGCTGTGGGGAGGTTTTTCAGTGACAAGCACACGACCAAGACAACGCAGGAGTGGCTTCATGACATGTCTATGAATGTCCTTGAGTGGCCCAGCCAGAGCCCGAACTTGAACCCGATCAAACATTTCTGGAGAGACCTGAAAATAGCTGTGCAGCGATGCTCCCCATCCAACCTGACAGAGCTTGACAGGATCTGCAGAGAAGAATGGGAGAAACTCCCCAAATACAGGTGTGCCAAGCTTGTAGCGTCATACCCAAGAAGACGTGAGGCTGTAATCGCTGCCAAAGGTGCTTCAACAAAGTACTGAGTAAAGGGCCTGAATACATGTGAATGAATGGGAGATTATGGAGTATTGTGATGTCATTATGGGGTATTGTGTGTAGATTGGTGAGGAAAACACTTATTGTTGAAGGGGTCTGAATACTTTCCGAATGCACCGCACATCTTTTTTTTTCTAAAGCAAGTCTTTACATCTAGCTAAGCAGTTTTGAGCTTGAAGAAGGATTTTTTAAAATTAGGTTGAATAATGTGCACTAGCTCATTAGTTAGCTAGCTAACTTTAGCTTGCTAAGTGGGCCAGGCAGACACTTCATGTTATGCTAACACTAAATGCTTTACCAAGCTAGCTATCGTGCAAGATGATTCATAAAATCATTTAAATCACTGTCCATTATCCCATACTGCCAGTGCCAGTACACTTGCAAGCTAACGTTAGCTTAACGGTTAGCAACGCCATTTTCCATTAGAACAACATTGCTAGCTAGTTTCTCCACGGATTCTCGGCAGTTTACAGGCAGCTGCATCATTTAAAATTAATCCATTGTGATGTAAATATAATGTTGATAGCTATGCTAGTTATCTAGTATTGGCCATCTGGTTAGTATCAACGAGGGCTTACTAAAAAATGATAGCTAGTTAGCAACAACATTAGCGCAGCTAGTTAGCTAACAATAGATATCTATAGCAGATACAAGCCAAGCAGGTTACTCTATTAGATTGGTTCCCGGATCTGTGTTATGTGAACAACAAAAAGTCAATATCTCTGGTGTGTCTGAGCCCTAAGTCACCATTTTTGTATTTAAAAAATATATATATATATTATATATTATATATATTATATTTATATAATATTTGATATTTGCATTAGGGCGGAGTTACTGCTCCAAGTTCCAAGTTGAATTAGTCGTATGTACAGGATACACGTGGTATACACCATCCAATGAAAATGCTTCCTTGCAGGTTCCTTCTGGACAATACAGTAAACGGCTCAGTAGAATAGAATAAAACGTTTTTTTAACGTAGCAAATTATTGCACAAACATTCTAAGCAAACAAAGTAATAAGTAACGGAAGGAACCGGCAAGACGCGCCTTCCACTGCACCGCCATCTTTTAAAATAATCAACTGGTTGTCGGAGAGAAAGGAGGAGAGGAGTGCTTTTTCACAGGTCCAGGAGAAAAGTGCCAGCTTCACAATCTCCTGCCCTCCCTGGTATTGTCAGTCTCACAGCCAGGGGGAGAAAAGTCTGATTTCCAACTCGTTCCAACTCACTTTTTTCAACTGTCTCTACCTCTCAAACGTTTTATTTATTTCTGCCCCCCCCTCCCCTCCTCGCCTCTCCCTCGCTTTCCTCCTCTCTCTCTCTCTCTCATTCCCATGGCCAACAGGAGCTCTCTCTAGTAGAACCAAACCACAGTGAGCGATGGGAGAGACAGACTAGGGGGGAATGAAACGTATCCTATATTTCAAAGACGATCACCAAATAGTAGAACTCAGACACAGCCAGGCTTTGATCCCGAGACTGAGCAGCAGGGGGTTGGGGGCTTGGTTTTGATCCTCGGGGTACGAACCACAGAATTTGAAGAACATGTTGCCTGAACACTCAAGCCAAACTCTTTGGCTTTCTGTCTGTCCAGTAAATCGTCCTGGGGGCCGGAGTAAAACATTTATGAGGAAAATATATAATTTAAACTGTGTGAGACCAGAAGCTGTTCAACAGTCTGATGGTAATAGAAGCTGTTCAACAGTCTGATGGTAATAGAAGCTGTTCAACAGTCTGATGGTGATAGAAGCTGTTCAACAGTCTGATGGTGATAGAAGCTGTTCAACAGTCTGATGGTGATAGAAGCTGTTCAACAGTCTGATGGTAATAGAAGCTGTTCAACAGTCTGATGGTGATAGAAGCTGTTCAACAGTCTGATGGTGATAGAAGCTGTTCAACAGTCTGATGGTGATAGAAGCTGTTCAACAGTCTGATGGTATTAGAAGCTGTTCAACAGTCTGATGGTATTAGAAGCTGTTCAACAGTCTGATGGTATTAGAAGCTGTTCAACAGTCTGATGGTATTAGAAGCTGTTCAACAGTCTGATGGTATTAGAAGCTGTTCAACAGTCTGATGGTATTAGAAGCTGTTCAACAGTCTGATGGTATTAGAAGCTGTTCAACAGTCTGATGGTAATAGAAGCTGTTCAACGTTCTGATGGTAATAGAAGCTGTTCAACAGTCTGATGGTGATAGAAGCTGTTCAACAGTCTGATGGTGATAGAAGCTGTTCAACAGTCTGATGGTGATAGAAGCTGTTCAACAGTCTGATGGTGATAGAAGCTGTTCAACAGTCTGATGGTCTGGTGATAGAAGCTGTTCAACAGTCTGATGGTAATAGAAGCTGTTCAACAGTCTGATGGTGATAGAAGCTGTTCAACAGTCTGATGGTAATAGAAGCTGTTCAACAGTCTGATGGTGATAGAAGCTGTTCAACAGTCTGATGGTGATAGAAGCTGTTCAACAGTCTGATGGTGATAGAAGCTGTTCAACAGTCTGATGGTAATAGAAGCTGTTCAACAGTCTGATGGTGATAGAAGCTGTTCAACAGTCTAATGGTAATAGAAGCTGTTCAACAGTCTGATGGTGATAGAAGCTGTTCAACAGTCTGATGGTGATAGAAGCTGTTCAACAGTCTGATGGTGATAGAAGCTGTTCAACAGTCTGATGGTGATAGAAGCTGTTCAACAGTCTGATGGTGATAGAAGCTGTTCAACAGTCTGATGGTAATAGAAGCTGTTCAACAGTCTGATGGTAATAGAAGCTGTTCAACAGTCTGATGGTGATAGAAGCTGTTCAACAGTCTGATGGTATTAGAAGCTGTTCAACAGTCTAATGGTAATAGAAGCTGTTCAACAGTCTGATGGTGATAGAAGCTGTTCAACAGTCTGATGGTAATAGAAGCTGTTCAACAGTCTGATGGTGATAGAAGCTGTTCAACAGATGGCTAGATGGCTAGATGGTAGTACCTGTACAGTCTCTGTCTAGATGGTAGTACCTGTACAGTCTAGATGGTAGGAAACTGTACAGTCTCTGTCTAGATGGTAGTATCTGTACAGTCTCTGTCTAGATGGTAGTATCTGTACAGTCTCTGTCTAGATGGTAGTACCTGTACAGTCTCTGTCTAGATGGTAGTACCTGTACAGTCTCTGTTTAGATGGTAGTACCTGTACAGTCTCTGTCTAGATGGTAGTACCTGTACAGTCTCTGTCTAGATGGTAGTACCTGTACAGTCTCTGCCTAGATGGTAGTACCTGTACAGTCTCTGTCTAGATGGTAACACCTGTACAGTCTCTGTCTAGATGGTAGTACCTGTACAGTCTCTGTCTAGATGGTAACACCTGTACAGTCTAGATGGTAGTACCTGTACAGTCTCTGTCTAGATGGTAGTACCTGTACAGTCTCTGTCTAGATGGTAACACCTGTACAGTCTAGATGGTAGTACCTGTACAGTCTCTGTCTAGATGGTAGTACCTGTACAGTCTCTGTCAGATGGTGGTACCTGTACAGTCTCTGTCTAGATGGTAGTACCTGTACAGTCTCTGTCTAGATGGTAGTACCTGTACAGTCTCTGTCTAGATGGTAGTACCCGTACAGTCTCTGTCTAGATGGTAGTACCCGTACAGTCTCGTACTACTCATCCTAACAGATTACTGATGACCACGGCAGTTGTCACTTCCCAATAAAGAGTGGAACCATGGCTTGATGGTTTCTATGCCATCTCCCTCTCTCCTCCTCTCCACCTCTCTCTCCCCAAATTTCAGGGCGGCAGGTAGCCTGTCTCCCCGAAAGTGGTTAGAGTGTTGGGCCAGTAACCGGCAGGTTGCAAGATCAAATCCCAGAGCTGACAAGGTACACTCGTCTCTCCTTATATCCCTCTCCCCCACTCCTCTCTCTTTATATCTCTCTCCCCCACTCCTCTCTCTTTATATCTCTCTCTCCCACTCCTCTCTCCTTATATCTCTCTCCCCCACTCCTCTCTCCTTATATCTCCCTCTCCCCCACTCCTCTCTCCTTATATCCCTCTCCCCCACTCCTCTCTCTTTATATCTCCCTCTCCCCCACTCCTCTCTCTTTATATCTCTCTCCCCCACTCCTCTCTTTAGATCTCTCTCCCCCACTCCTCTCTCCTTATATCTCTCTCCCCCACTCCTCTCTCCTTATATCCCTCTCCCCCACTCCTCTCTCCTTATATCCCTCTCCTTATATCTCTCTCCCCCACTCCTCTCTTTAGATCTCTCTCCCCCACTCCTCTCTCCTTATATCTCTCTCCCCCACTCCTCTCTCCTTATATCCCTCTCCCCCACTCCTCTCTCCTTATATCCCTCTCCTTATATCCCTCTCCCCCACTCCTCTCTTTAGATCTCTCTCCCCCACTCCTCTCTCCTTATATCTCTCTCCCCCACTCCTCTCTCCTTATATCTCCCTCTCCCCCACTCCTCTCTCTTTATATATCTCTCCCCCACTCCTCTCTCTTTATATATCTCTCCCCCACTCCTCTCTTTATATCTCCCTCTCCCCCACTCCTCTCTTTATATCTCCCTCTCCCCCACTCCTCTCTTTAGATCTCTCTCCCCCACTCCTCTCTTTATATATCTCTCCCCCACTCCTCTCTCTTTATATCTCTCTCCCCCACTCCTCTCTTTATATATCTCTCCCCCACTCCTCTCTCCTTATATCTCTCTCCCCCACTCCTCTCTTTATATCTCTCTCCCCCACTCCTCTCTCCTTATATCCCTCTCCCCCACTCCTCTCTCCTTATATCTCTCCCCCCCACTCCTCTCTCCTTATATCAATGTTATAATACTGTCCTCACATTAACATCATAATACTGTCCTCAATGTTATAATACTGTCCTCAATGTTATAATACTGTCCTCACATTAACATCATAATACTGTCCTCACATTAACATCATAATACTGTCCTCAATGTTATAATACTGTCCTCAATGTTATAATACTGTCCTCAATGTTATAATACTGTCCTCACATTAACATCATAATACTGTCCTCAATGTTATAATACTGTCCTCACATTAACATCATAATACTGTCCTCAATGCTATTATACTGTCCTCAATGTTATAATACTGTCCTCACATTAACATCATAATACTGTCCTCAATGTTATAATACTGTCCTCACATTAACATCATTGTTCAGAGACAGAACTGTAGATTCTCCCTCTCAGACAGTCAGGAGTAACAATCCTGGAAGTGAGGAGGGAACAGGGAGCTGTCTAATGTGGCCTAGTTTACTTTAGAGCAGATTAATGCCCTCAGTCTGTTTGGCCAGACAGAATCATTCTGCCTTTGGTTGGCAGTGGAGAGAGAGAGAGGGGAGAGAGAGAGAGAGGGGAGAGAGAGAGGGGAGCGAGAGAGAGAGGGGAGCGAGAGAGAGAGGGGAGCGAGAGAGAGAGCGCGAGAGAAGTTCTCAATTGGTACAAAATATATAGAGTACTGCACACACTACGAATTACTTAGGTTTAAAAATAAGCTCAACTGGACACCTTAATGAGGCAGTGAATGAACTGAGAGAGAAAGTCATTCTACACCATTAAAAAGCAAATTCAAATTGAAATAACATTAGGCTAAAACTAATTGAATATGTCATTGAACCAATTGCACTTCATGGCAGCGAGGTGTGGGGTCTACTTGCAAAACAAGATTTCACCCAACGGGACAAACAACCCATTAAAACCCTGCATGCAGAGTTCTGGAAGATTCTCCTACATGTCCAGAGGAAAACTACAAACAATGCATGCAGGGCAGAATTAGGCCAATATCCACTAATAATGAAAACTCAAAAAAGAGCAATTAAGTTTGGGAAAAATCTAAAATACAGTGACCCCCTCTCATATCACTACCAAGCCCTGCAATGCCAAGAGCTGAGCAAAGAAGAGTCCCCTCATCCAGCTGGTCCTGGGGCTGAGTTCACTAACCTGTTCTACTAACACACTGAAGCCTCAGTCCCCTCATCCAGCTGGTCCCGGGGCTGAGTTCACAAACCTGTTCTACTAACACACTGAAGCCTCAGTCCCCTCATCCAGCTGGTCCTGGGGCTGAGTTCACTAACCTGTTCTACTAACACACTGAGGCCTCAGTCCCCTCATCCAGCTGGTCTTGAGTTCACTAACCTGTTCTACTAACACACTGAAGCCTCAGTCCCCTCATCCAGCTGGTCCTGAGTTCACTAACCTGTTCTACTAGCACACTGAAGCCTCAGTCTCCTCATCCAGCTGGTCCTGAGTTCACTAACCTGTTCTACTAACACACTGAAGCCTCAGTCCCCTCATCCAGCTGGTCCTGAGTTCACTAACCTGTTCTACTAACACACTGAAGCCTCAGTCCCCTCATCCAGCTGGTCCTGAGTTCACTAACCTGTTCTACTAACACACTGAAGCCTCAGTCCCCTCATCCAGCTGGTCCTGAGTTCACTAACCTGTTCTACTAACACACTGAAGTCTCAGTCCCCTCATCCAGCTGGTCCTGAGTTCACTAACCTGTTCTACTAACACACTGAAGCCTCAGTCCCCTCATCCAGCTGGTCCTGGGGCTGGGTTCACTAACCTGTTCTACTAACACACTGAAGCCTCAGTCCCCTCATCCAGCTGGTCCTGAGTTCACTAACCTGTTCTACTAACACACTGAAGCCTCAGTCCCCTCATCCAGCTGGTCCTGAGTTCACTAACCTGTTCTACTAACACACTGAAGTCTCAGTCCCCTCATCCAGCTGGTCCTGAGTTCACTAACCTGTTCTACTAACACACTGAAGCCTCAGTCCCCTCATCCAGCTGGTCCTGAGTTCACTAACCTGTTCTACTAACACACTGAAGCCTCAGTCCCCTCATCCAGCTGGTCCTGAGTTCACTAACCTGTTCTACTAACACACTGAAGCCTCAGTCCCCTCATCCAGCTGGTCCTGAGTTCACTAACCTGTTCTACTAACACACTGAATCCTGAGGACCCTCATCCAGCTGGTCCTGGGGCTGAGTTCACTAACCTGTTCTATTAACACACTGAGGTCCTCAGGACCCTCATCCAGCTGGTCCTGTGGCTGAGTTCACTAACCTGTTCTACTAACACACTGAAGCCTCAGTCCCCTCATCCAGCTGGTCCTGAGTTCACTAACCTGTTCTACTAACACACTGAAGCCTCAGTCCCCTCATCCAGCTGGTCCTGAGTTCACTAACCTGTTCTACTAACACACTGAAGTCTCAGTCCCCTCATCCAGCTGGTCCTGAGTTCACTAACCTGTTCTACTAACACACTGAAGCCTCAGTCCCCTCATCCAGCTGGTCCTGAGTTCACTAACCTGTTCTACTAACACACTGAAGCCTCAGTCCCCTCATCCAGCTGGTCCTGAGTTCACTAACCTGTTCTACTAACACACTGAAGCCTCAGTCCCCTCATCCAGCTGGTCCTGAGTTCACTAACCTGTTCTACTAACACACTGAAGTCTCAGTCCCCTCATCCAGCTGGTCCTGAGTTCACTAACCTGTTCTACTAACACACTGAAGCCTCAGTCCCCTCATCCAGCTGGTCCTGAGTTCACTAACCTGTTCTACTAACACACTGAAGCCTCAGTCCCCTCATCCAGCTGGTCCTGAGTTCACTAACCTGTTCTACTAACACACTGAAGCCTCAGTCCCCTCATCCAGCTGGTCCTGAGTTCACTAACCTGTTCTACTAACACACTGAATCCTGAGGACCCTCATCCAGCTGGTCCTGGGGCTGAGTTCACTAACCTGTTCTATTAACACACTGAGGTCCTCAGGACCCTCATCCAGCTGGTCCTGTGGCTGAGTTCACTAACCTGTTCTACTAACACACTGAAGCCTCAGTCCCCTCATCCAGCTGGTCCTGGGGCTGGGTTCACTAACCTGTTCTACTAACACACTGAAGCCTCAGTCCCCTCATCCAGCTGGTCCTGAGTTCACTAACCTGTTCTACTAACACACTGAAGCCTCAGTCCCCTCATCCAGCTGGTCCTGAGTTCACTAACCTGTTCTACTAACACACTGAAGTCTCAGTCCCCTCATCCAGCTGGTCCTGAGTTCACTAACCTGTTCTACTAACACACTGAAGCCTCAGTCCCCTCATCCAGCTGGTCCTGGGGCTGAGTTCACTAACCTGTTCTACTAACACACTGAAGCCTCAGTCCCCTCATCCAGCTGGTCCTGAGTTCACTAACCTGTTCTACTAACACACTGAAGCCTCAGTCCCCTCATCCAGCTGGTCCTGAGTTCACTAACCTGTTCTACTAGCACACTGAAGCCTCAGTCTCCTCATCCAGCTGGTCCTGAGTTCACTAATCTGTTCTACTAACACACTGAAGCCTCAGTCCCCTCATCCAGCTGGTCCTGAGTTCACTAACCTGTTCTACTAACACACTGAAGCCTCAGTCCCCTCATCCAGCTGGTCCTGAGTTCACTAACCTGTTCTACTAACACACTGAAGCCTCAGTCCCCTCATCCAGCTGGTCCTGAGTTCACTAACCTGTTCTACTAACACACTGAAGTCTCAGTCCCCTCATCCAGCTGGTCCTGAGTTCACTAACCTGTTCTACTAACACACTGAAGGCTCAGTCCCCTCATCCAGCTGGTCCTGGGGCTGAGTTCACTAACCTGTTCTACTAACACACTGAAGCCTCAGTCCCCTCATCCAGCTGGTCCTGAGTTCACTAACCTGTTCTACTAACACACTGAAGCCTCAGTCCCCTCATCCAGCTGGTCCTGAGTTCACTAACCTGTTCTACTAGCACACTGAAGCCTCAGTCTCCTCATACAGCTGGTCCTGAGTTCACTAACCTGTTCTACTAACACACTGAAGCCTCAGTCCCCTCATCCAGCTGGTCCTGAGTTCACTAACCTGTTCTACTAACACACTGAAGCCTCAGTCCCCTCATCCAGCTGGTCCTGAGTTCACTAACCTGTTCTACTAACACACTGAAGCCTCAGTCCCCTCATCCAGCTGGTCCTGAGTTCACTAACCTGTTCTACTAACACACTGAAGTCTCAGTCCCCTCATCCAGCTGGTCCTGAGTTCACTAACCTGTTCTACTAACACACTGAAGCCTCAGTCCCCTCATCCAGCTGGTCCTGGGGCTGGGTTCACTAACCTGTTCTACTAACACACTGAAGCCTCAGTCCCCTCATCCAGCTGGTCCTGAGTTCACTAACCTGTTCTACTAACACACTGAAGCCTCAGTCCCCTCATCCAGCTGGTCCTGAGTTCACTAACCTGTTCTACTAACACACTGAAGTCTCAGTCCCCTCATCCAGCTGGTCCTGAGTTCACTAACCTGTTCTACTAACACACTGAAGCCTCAGTCCCCTCATCCAGCTGGTCCTGAGTTCACTAACCTGTTCTACTAACACACTGAAGCCTCAGTCCCCTCATCCAGCTGGTCCTGAGTTCACTAACCTGTTCTACTAACACACTGAAGCCCCAGTCCCCTCATCCAGCTGGTCCTGAGTTCACTAACCTGTTCTACTAACACACTGAAGTCTCAGTCCCCTCATCCAGCTGGTCCTGAGTTCACTAACCTGTTCTACTAACACACTGAAGCCTCAGTCCCCTCATCCAGCTGGTCCTGGGGCTGAGTTCACTAACCTGTTCTACTAACACACTGAAGCCTCAGTCCCCTCATCCAGCTGGTCCTGAGTTCACTAACCTGTTCTACTAACACACTGAAGCCTCAGTCCCCTCATCCAGCTGGTCCTGAGTTCACTAACCTGTTCTACTAGCACACTGAAGCCTCAGTCTCCTCATCCAGCTGGTCCTGAGTTCACTAACCTGTTCTACTAACACACTGAAGCCTCAGTCCCCTCATCCAGCTGGTCCTGAGTTCACTAACCTGTTCTACTAACACACTGAAGCCTCAGTCCCCTCATCCAGCTGGTCCTGAGTTCACTAACCTGTTCTACTAACACACTGAAGCCTCAGTCCCCTCATCCAGCTGGTCCTGAGTTCACTAACCTGTTCTACTAACACACTGAAGCCTCAGTCCCCTCATCCAGCTGGTCCTGAGTTCACTAACCTGTTCTACTAACACACTGAAGTCTCAGTCCCCTCATCCAGCTGGTCCTGAGTTCACTAACCTGTTCTACTAACACACTGAAGCCTCAGTCCCCTCATCCAGCTGGTCCTGGGGCTGGGTTCACTTACCTGTTCTACTAACACACTGAAGCCTCAGTCCCCTCATCCAGCTGGTCCTGAGTTCACTAACCTGTTCTACTAACACACTGAAGCCTCAGTCCCCTCATCCAGCTGGTCCTGAGTTCACTAACCTGTTCTACTAACACACTGAAGTCTCAGTCCCCTCATCCAGCTGGTCCTGAGTTCACTAACCTGTTCTACTAACACACTGAAGCCTCAGTCCCCTCATCCAGCTGGTCCTGGGGCTGAGTTCACTAACCTGTTCTACTAACACACTGAAGCCTCAGTCCCCTCATCCAGCTGGTCCTGAGTTCACTAACCTGTTCTACTAGCACACTGAAGCCTCAGTCTCCTCATACAGCTGGTCCTGAGTTCACTAACCTGTTCTACTAACACACTGAAGCCTCAGTCCCCTCATCCAGCTGGTCCTGAGTTCACTAACCTGTTCTACTAACACACTGAAGTCTCAGTCCCCTCATCCAGCTGGTCCTGAGTTCACTAACCTGTTCTACTAACACACTGAAGCCTCAGTCCCCTCATCCAGCTGGTCCTGAGTTCACTAACCTGTTCTACTAACACACTGAAGCCTCAGTCCCCTCATCCAGCTGGTCCTGAGTTCACTAACCTGTTCTACTAACACACTGAAGTCTCAGTCCCCTCATCCAGCTGGTCCTGAGTTCACTAACCTGTTCTACTAACACACTGAAGCCTCAGTCCCCTCATCCAGCTGGTCCTGGGGCTGGGTTCACTTACCTGTTCTACTAACACACTGAAGCCTCAGTCCCCTCATCCAGCTGGTCCTGAGTTCACTAACCTGTTCTACTAACACACTGAAGCCTCAGTCCCCTCATCCAGCTGGTCCTGAGTTCACTAACCTGTTCTACTAACACACTGAAGTCTCAGTCCCCTCATCCAGCTGGTCCTGAGTTCACTAACCTGTTCTACTAACACACTGAAGCCTCAGTCCCCTCATCCAGCTGGTCCTGGGGCTGAGTTCACTAACCTGTTCTACTAACACACTGAAGCCTCAGTCCCCTCATCCAGCTGGTCCTGAGTTCACTAACCTGTTCTACTAACACACTGAAGCCTCAGTCCCCTCATCCAGCTGGTCCTGAGTTCACTAACCTGTTCTACTAGCACACTGAAGCCTCAGTCTCCTCATACAGCTGGTCCTGAGTTCACTAACCTGTTCTACTAACACACTGAAGCCTCAGTCCCCTCATCCAGCTGGTCCTGAGTTCACTAACCTGTTCTACTAACACACTGAAGCCTCAGTCCCCTCATCCAGCTGGTCCTGAGTTCACTAACCTGTTCTACTAACACACTGAAGCCTCAGTCCCCTCATCCAGCTGGTCCTGAGTTCACTAACCTGTTCTACTAACACACTGAAGTCTCAGTCCCCTCATCCAGCTGGTCCTGAGTTCACTAACCTGTTCTACTAACACACTGAAGCCTCAGTCCCCTCATCCAGCTGGTCCTGGGGCTGGGTTCACTAACCTGTTCTACTAACACACTGAAGCCTCAGTCCCCTCATCCAGCTGGTCCTGAGTTCACTAACCTGTTCTACTAACACACTGAAGCCTCAGTCCCCTCATCCAGCTGGTCCTGAGTTCACTAACCTGTTCTACTAACACACTGAAGTCTCAGTCCCCTCATCCAGCTGGTCCTGAGTTCACTAACCTGTTCTACTAACACACTGAAGCCTCAGTCCCCTCATCCAGCTGGTCCTGAGTTCACTAACCTGTTCTACTAACACACTGAAGCCTCAGTCCCCTCATCCAGCTGGTCCTGAGTTCACTAACCTGTTCTACTAACACACTGAAGTCTCAGTCCCCTCATCCAGCTGGTCCTGAGTTCACTAACCTGTTCTACTAACACACTGAAGCCTCAGTCCCCTCATCCAGCTGGTCCTGGGGCTGAGTTCACTAACCTGTTCTACTAACACACTGAAGCCTCAGTCCCCTCATCCAGCTGGTCCTGAGTTCACTAACCTGTTCTACTAACACACTGAAGCCTCAGTCCCCTCATCCAGCTGGTCCTGAGTTCACTAACCTGTTCTACTAGCACACTGAAGCCTCAGTCTCCTCATCCAGCTGGTCCTGAGTTCACTAACCTGTTCTACTAACACACTGAAGCCTCAGTCCCCTCATCCAGCTGGTCCTGAGTTCACTAACCTGTTCTACTAACACACTGAAGCCTCAGTCCCCTCATCCAGCTGGTCCTGAGTTCACTAACCTGTTCTACTAACACACTGAAGCCTCAGTCCCCTCATCCAGCTGGTCCTGAGTTCACTAACCTGTTCTACTAACACACTGAAGTCTCAGTCCCCTCATCCAGCTGGTCCTGAGTTCACTAACCTGTTCTACTAACACACTGAAGCCTCATTCCCCTCATCCAGCTGGTCCTGGGGCTGAGTTCACTAACCTGTTCTACTAACACACTGAAGCCTCAGTCCCCTCATCCAGCTGGTCCTGAGTTCACTAACCTGTTCTACTAACACACTGAAGCCTCAGTCCCCTCATCCAGCTGGTCCTGAGTTCACTAACCTGTTCTACTAACACACTGAAGCCTCAGTCTCCTCATACAGCTGGTCCTGAGTTCACTAACCTGTTCTACTAACACACTGAAGTCTCAGTCCCCTCATCCAGCTGGTCCTGAGTTCACTAACCTGTTCTACTAACACACTGAAGCCTCAGTCCCCTCATCCAGCTGGTCCTGGGGCTGGGTTCACTAACCTGTTCTACTAACACACTGAAGCCTCAGTCCCCTCATCCAGCTGGTCCTGAGTTCACTAACCTGTTCTACTAACACACTGAAGCCTCAGTCCCCTCATCCAGCTGGTCCTGAGTTCACTAACCTGTTCTACTAACACACTGAAGTCTCAGTCCCCTCATCCAGCTGGTCCTGAGTTCACTAACCTGTTCTACTAACACACTGAAGCCTCAGTCCCCTCATCCAGCTGGTCCTGAGTTCACTAACCTGTTCTACTAACACACTGAAGCCTCAGTCCCCTCATCCAGCTGGTCCTGAGTTCACTAACCTGTTCTACTAACACACTGAAGTCTCAGTCCCCTCATCCAGCTGGTCCTGAGTTCACTAACCTGTTCTACTAACACACTGAAGCCTCAGTCCCCTCATCCAGCTGGTCCTGGGGCTGAGTTCACTAACCTGTTCTACTAACACACTGAAGCCTCAGTCCCCTCATCCAGCTGGTCCTGAGTTCACTAACCTGTTCTACTAACACACTGAAGCCTCAGTCCCCTCATCCAGCTGGTCCTGAGTTCACTAACCTGTTCTACTAGCACACTGAAGCCTCAGTCTCCTCATCCAGCTGGTCCTGAGTTCACTAACCTGTTCTACTAACACACTGAAGCCTCAGTCCCCTCATCCAGCTGGTCCTGAGTTCACTAACCTGTTCTACTAACACACTGAAGCCTCAGTCCCCTCATCCAGCTGGTCCTGAGTTCACTAACCTGTTCTACTAACACACTGAAGCCTCAGTCCCCTCATCCAGCTGGTCCTGAGTTCACTAACCTGTTCTACTAACACACTGAAGTCTCAGTCCCCTCATCCAGCTGGTCCTGAGTTCACTAACCTGTTCTACTAACACACTGAAGCCTCATTCCCCTCATCCAGCTGGTCCTGGGGCTGAGTTCACTAACCTGTTCTACTAACACACTGAAGCCTCAGTCCCCTCATCCAGCTGGTCCTGAGTTCACTAACCTGTTCTACTAACACACTGAAGCCTCAGTCCCCTCATCCAGCTGGTCCTGAGTTCACTAACCTGTTCTACTAACACACTGAAGCCTCAGTCTCCTCATACAGCTGGTCCTGAGTTCACTAACCTGTTCTACTAACACACTGAAGCCTCAGTCCCCTCATCCAGCTGGTCCTGAGTTCACTAACCTGTTCTACTAACACACTGAAGCCTCAGTCCCCTATCCAGCTGGTCCTGAGTTCACTAACCTGTTCTACTAACACACTGAAGCCTCAGTCCTCTCATCCAGCTGGTCCTGAGTTCACTAACCTGTTCTACTAACACACTGAAGTCTCAGTCCCCTCATCCAGCTGGTCCTGAGTTCACTAACCTGTTCTACTAACACACTGAAGCCTCAGTCCCCTCATCCAGCTGGTCCTGGGGCTGGGTTCACTAACCTGTTCTACTAACACACTGAAGCCTCAGTCCCCTCATCCAGCTGGTCCTGAGTTCACTAACCTGTTCTACTAACACACTGAAGCCTCAGTCCCCTCATCCAGCTGGTCCTGAGTTCACTAACCTGTTCTACTAACACACTGAAGTCTCAGTCCCCTCATCCAGCTGGTCCTGAGTTCACTAACCTGTTCTACTAACACACTGAAGCCTCAGTCCCCTCATCCAGCTGGTCCTGGGGCTGAGTTCACTAACCTGTTCTACTAACACACTGAAGCCTCAGTCCCCTCATCCAGCTGGTCCTGAGTTCACTAACCTGTTCTACTAACACACTGAAGCCTCAGTCCCCTCATCCAGCTGGTCCTGAGTTCACTAACCTGTTCTACTAACACACTGAAGCCTCAGTCCCCTCATCCAGCTGGTCCTGAGTTCACTAACCTGTTCTACTAACACACTGAAGCCTCAGTCCTCTCATCCAGCTGGTCCTGAGTTCACTAACCTGTTCTACTAACACACTGAAGTGTCAGTCCCCTCATCCAGCTGGTCCTGAGTTCACTAACCTGTTCTACTAACACACTGAAGCCTCAGTCCCCTCATCCAGCTGGTCCTGAGTTCACTAACCTGTTCTACTAACACACTGAAGCCTCAGTCCCCTCATCCAGCTGGTCCTGAGTTCACTAACCTGTTCTACTAACACACTGAAGTCTCAGTCCCCTCATCCAGCTGGTCCTGAGTTCACTAACCTGTTCTACTAACACACTGAAGCCTCAGTCCCCTCATCCAGCTGGTCCTGAGTTCACTAACCTGTTCTACTAACACACTGAAGCCTCAGTCCCCTCATCCAGCTGGTCCTGAGTTCACTAACCTGTTCTACTAACACACTGAAGCCTCAGTCCCCTCATCCAGCTGGTCCTGAGTTCACTAACCTGTTCTACTAGCACACTGAAGCCTCAGTCTCCTCATCCAGCTGGTCCTGAGTTCACTAACCTGTTCTACTAACACACTGAAGCCTCAGTCCCCTCATCCAGCTGGTCCTGAGTTCACTAACCTGTTCTACTAACACACTGAAGCCTCAGTCCCCTCATCCAGCTGGTCCTGAGTTCACTAACCTGTTCTACTAACACACTGAAGCCTCAGTCCCCTCATCCAGCTGGTCCTGAGTTCACTAACCTGTTCTACTAACACACTGAAGCCTCAGTCCCCTCATCCAGCTGGTCCTGAGGTCACTAACCTGTTCTACTAACACACTGAAGTCTCAGTCACCTCATCCAGCTGGTCCTGAGTTCACTAACCTGTTCTACTAACACACTGAAGCCTCAGTCCCCTCATCCAGCTGGTCCTGGGGCTGAGTTCACTAACCTGTTCTACTAACACACTGAAGCCTCAGTCCCCTCATCCAGCTGGTCCTGGGGCTGAGTTCACTAACCTGTTCTACTAACACACTGAAGCCTCAGTCCCCTCATCCAGCTGGTCCTGAGTTCACTAACCTGTTCTACTAACACACTGAAGCCTCAGTCCCCTCATCCAGCTGGTCCTGAGTTCACTAACCTGTTCTACTAACACACTGAAGCCTCAGTCCCCTCATCCAGCTGGTCCTGAGTTCACTAACCTGTTCTACTAACACACTGAAGCCTCAGTCCTCTCATCCAGCTGGTCCTGAGTTCACTAACCTGTTCTACTAACACACTGAAGTGTCAGTCCCCTCATCCAGCTGGTCCTGAGTTCACTAACCTGTTCTACTAACACACTGAAGCCTCAGTCCCCTCATCCAGCTGGTCCTGAGTTCACTAACCTGTTCTACTAACACACTGAAGCCTCAGTCCCCTCATCCAGCTGGTCCTGAGTTCACTAACCTGTTCTACTAACACACTGAAGTCTCAGTCCCCTCATCCAGCTGGTCCTGAGTTCACTAACCTGTTCTACTAACACACTGAAGCCTAAGTCCCCTCATCCAGCTGGTCCTGAGTTCACTAACCTGTTCTACTAACACACTGAAGCCTCAGTCCCCTCATCCAGCTGGTCCTGAGTTCACTAACCTGTTCTACTAACACACTGAAGCCTCAGTCCCCTCATCCAGCTGGTCCTGAGTTCACTAACCTGTTCTACTAGCACACTGAAGCCTCAGTCTCCTCATCCAGCTGGTCCTGAGTTCACTAACCTGTTCTACTAACACACTGAAGCCTCAGTCCCCTCATCCAGCTGGTCCTGAGTTCACTAACCTGTTCTACTAACACACTGAAGCCTCAGTCCCCTCATCCAGCTGGTCCTGAGTTCACTAACCTGTTCTACTAACACACTGAAGTCTCAGTCCCCTCATCCAGCTGGTCCTGAGTTCACTAACCTGTTCTACTAACACACTGGTCACTAACCTGTTCTACTAACACACTGAAGTCTCAGTCACCTCATCCAGCTGGTCCTGAGTTCACTAACCTGTTCTACTAACACACTGAAGTCTCAGTCCCCTCATCCAGCTGGTCCTGAGTTCACTAACCTGTTCTACTAGCACACTGAAGCCTCAGTCTCCTCATCCAGCTGGTCCTGAGTTCACTAACCTGTTCTACTAACACACTGAAGCCTCAGTCCCAAAATCAAATCAAATTTATTTTATATAGCCCTTCGTACATCAGCTGATATCTCAAAGTGCTGTACAGAAACCCAGCCTAAAACCCCAAACAGCAAGCAATGCAGGTGAAGAAGCACGGTGGCTAGGAAAAACTCCCTCATCCAGCTGGTCCTGGGGCTGAATGTTCCGTACGCACAAAAAAACGTATTAATCTCAACTTTTGTGCACAAATTTGTTACTAACACACTGAAGTCTCAGTCCCCTCATCCAGCTGGTCCTGAGTTCACTAACCTGTTCTACTAACACACTGAAGCCTCAGTCCCCTCATCCAGCTGGTCCTGGGGCTGAGTTCACTAACCTGTTCTACTAACACACTGAAGCCTCAGTCCCCTCATCCAGCTGGTCCTGAGTTCACTAACCTGTTCTACTAACACACTGAAGCCTCAGTCCCCTCATCCAGCTGGTCCTGAGTTCACTAACCTGTTCTACTAGCACACTGAAGCCTCAGTCTCCTCATCCAGCTGGTCCTGAGTTCACTAACCTGTTCTACTAACACACTGAAGCCTCAGTCCCCTCATCCAGCTGGTCCTGAGTTCACTAACCTGTTCTACTAACACACTGAAGTCTCAGTCCCCTCATCCAGCTGGTCCTGAGTTCACTAACCTGTTCTACTAACACACTGAAGCCTCAGTCCCCTCATCCAGCTGGTCCTGGGGCTGAGTTCACTAACCTGTTCTACTAACACACTGAAGCCTCAGTCCCCTCATCCAGCTGGTCCTGAGTTCACTAACCTGTTCTACTAACACACTGAAGCCTCAGTCCCCTCATCCAGCTGGTCCTGAGTTCACTAACCTGTTCTACTAACACACTGAAGCCTCAGTCCCCTCATCCAGCTGGTCCTGAGTTCACTAACCTGTTCTACTAACACACTGAAGCCTCAGTCCTCTCATCCAGCTGGTCCTGGGGCTGGGTTCACTAACCTGTTCTACTAACACACTGAAGCCTCAGTCCCCTCATCCAGCTGGTCCTGAGTTCACTAACCTGTTCTACTAACACACTGAAGCCTCAGTCCCCTCATCCAGCTGGTCCTGAGTTCACTAACCTGTTCTACTAACACACTGAAGTCTCAGTCCCCTCATCCAGCTGGTCCTGAGTTCACTAACCTGTTCTACTAACACACTGAAGCCTCAGTCCTCTCATCCAGCTGGTCCTGGGGCTGAGTTCACTAACCTGTTCTACTAACACACTGAAGCCTCAGTCCCCTCATCCAGCTGGTCCTGAGTTCACTAACCTGTTCTACTAACACACTGAAGCCTCAGTCCCCTCATCCAGCTGGTCCTGAGTTCACTAACCTGTTCTACTAGCACACTGAAGCCTCAGTCTCCTCATCCAGCTGGTCCTGAGTTCACTAACCTGTTCTACTAACACACTGAAGCCTCAGTCCCCTCATCCAGCTGGTCCTGAGTTCACTAACCTGTTCTACTAACACACTGAAGCCTCAGTCCCCTCATCCAGCTGGTCCTGAGTTCACTAACCTGATCTACTAACACACTGAAGCCTCAGTCCCCTCATCCAGCTGGTCCTGAGGTCACTAACCTGTTCTACTAACACACTGAAGTCTCAGTCACCTCATCCAGCTGGTCCTGAGTTCACTAACCTGGGGCTGAGTTCACTAACCTGTTCTACTAACACACTGAAGCCTCAGTCCCCTCATCCAGCTAACCTGTTCTACTAACACACTGAAGCCTCAGTCCCCTCATCCAGCTGGTCCTGGGGCTGAGTTCACTAACCTGTTCTACTAACACACTGAAGCCTCAGTCCCCTCATCCAGCTGGTCCTGGGGCTGAGTTCACTAACCTGTTCTACTAACACACTGAAGCCTCAGTCCCCTCATCCAGCTGGTCCTGAGTTCACTAACCTGTTCTACTAACACACTGAATCCTGAGGACCCTCATCCAGCTGGTCCTGGGGCTGAGTTCACTAACCTGTTCTATTAACACACTGAGGTCCTCAGGACCCTCATCCAGCTGGTCCTGGTCCTGAGTTCACTAACCTGTTCTACTAACACACTGAAGCCTCAGTCCCCTCATCCAGCTGGTCCTGAGTTCACTAACCTGTTCTACTAACACACTGAAGCCTCAGTCCCCTCATCCAGCTGGTCCTGAGTTCACTAACCTGTTCTACTAACACACTGAAGCCTCAGTCCCCTCATCCAGCTGGTCCTGAGTTCACTAACCTGTTCTACTAACACACTGAAGTCTCAGTCCCCTCATCCAGCTGGTCCTGAGTTCACTAACCTGTTCTACTAACACACTGAAGCCTCAGTCCCCTCATCCAGCTGGTCCTGGGGCTGGGTTCACTAACCTGTTCTACTAACACACTGAAGCCTCAGTCCCCTCATCCAGCTGGTCCTGAGTTCACTAACCTGTTCTACTAACACACTGAAGCCTCAGTCCCCTCATCCAGCTGGTCCTGAGTTCACTAACCTGTTCTACTAACACACTGAAGTCTCAGTCCCCTCATCCAGCTGGTCCTGAGTTCACTAACCTGTTCTACTAACACACTGAAGCCTCAGTCCCCTCATCCAGCTGGTCCTGGGGCTGAGTTCACTAACCTGTTCTACTAACACACTGAAGCCTCAGTCCCCTCATCCAGCTGGTCCTGAGTTCACTAACCTGTTCTACTAACACACTGAAGCCTCAGTCCCCTCATCCAGCTGGTCCTGAGTTCACTAACCTGTTCTACTAGCACACTGAAGCCTCAGTCTCCTCATCCAGCTGGTCCTGAGTTCACTAACCTGTTCTACTAACACACTGAAGCCTCAGTCCCCTCATCCAGCTGGTCCTGAGTTCACTAACCTGTTCTACTAACACACTGAAGCCTCAGTCCCCTCATCCAGCTGGTCCTGAGTTCACTAACCTGTTCTACTAACACACTGAAGCCTCAGTCCCCTCATCCAGCTGGTCCTGAGTTCACTAACCTGTTCTACTAGCACACTGAAGCCTCAGTCTCCTCATCCAGCTGGTCCTGAGTTCACTAACCTGTTCTACTAACACACTGAAGCCTCAGTCCCCTCATCCATCTGGTCCTGAGGTCACTAACCTGTTCTACTAACACACTGAAGTCTCAGTCACCTCATCCAGCTGGTCCTGAGTTCACTAACCTGTTCTACTAACACACTGAAGCCTCAGTCCCCTCATCCAGCTGGTCCTGGGGCTGAGTTCACTAACCTGTTCTACTAACACACTGAAGCCTCAGTCCCCTCACCCAGCTGGTCCTGGGGCTGAGTTCACTAACCTGTTCTACTAACACACTGAAGCCTCAGTCCCCTCATCCAGCTGGTCCTGAGTTCACTAACCTGTTCTACTAACACACTGAATCCTGAGGACCCTCATCCAGCTGGTCCTGGGGCTGAGTTCACTAACCTGTTCTATTAACACACTGAGGTCCTCAGGACCCTCATCCAGCTGGTCCTGGGGCTGAGTTCACTAACCTGTTCTACTAACACACTGAAGCCTCAGTCCCCTCATCCAGCTGGTCCTGGGGCTGAGTTCACTAACCTGTTCTACTAACACACTGAAGCCTCAGTCCCCTCATCCAGCTGGTCCTGGGGCTGAGTTCACTAACCTGTTCTACTAACACACTGAAGCCTCAGTCCCCTCATCCAGCTGGGGCTGAGTTCACTAACCTGTTCTACTAACACACTGAAGCCTCAGGACCAGAACATCCAATCAATCAGAATAAACCAGATTACAACACAGTCAAAACATAACTACATTACATATTGGGAAACACAAGCACAAACACAAAGCAAAATGCAGGGCTATCTGGCCCTAAATCGACAGTACACTGTGGTTAACTTTTTGACCATGGTTACTGATCAAGACCTTAGAAAAACCTTGACAAAGTACAGGCTCAGTGAGCACAGCCTTGCCATTGAGAAGGGTAGACACAGGAAAACATGGCTGCCTGTAGAGGAAAGGCTGTACAACCACTGCACCACAGCAGAACCTGGCTCCCTGTAGAGGAAAGGCTGTGCAACCACTGCACAACAGCAGAACCTGGCTCCCTGTAGAGGAAAGGCTGTACAACCACTGCACAACAGCAGAACCTGGCTCCCTGTAGAGGAAAGGCTATACAACCACTGCACAACAGCAGAACCTGGCTCCCTGTAGAGGAACGGCTGTGCAACCACTGCACAACAGCAGAACCTGGCTCCCTGTAGAGGAAAGGCTGTGCAACCACTGCACCACAGCAGAACCTGAGACGGAGCTGCATTTCCTGACAAAATGTCAACAATATAAAACAATTAGAGAGTGTCATTTCCCCAAATGTGAAACCCTTATTCCACGTTCCAAAGACCTCTCTGATGAGGATAGGCTACCCGTCCTGTTGGGGGAGGGACAGGCTACCCGTCCTGTTGGGGGAGGGACAGGCTACCCGTCCTGTTGGGGGAGGGGCAGGCTGCCTGTCCTGTTGGGGGAGGGGCAGGCTGCCCGTCCTGTTGGGGGAGGGGCAGGCTGCCCGTCCTGTTGGGGGAGGGGCAGGCTGCCCGTCCTGTTGGGGGAGGGACAGGCTACCCGTCCTGTTGGGGGAGGGACAGGCTACCCGTCCTGTTGGGGGAGGGACAGGCTACCCGTCCTGTTGGGGGAGGGGCAGGCTGCCCGTCCTGTTGGGGGAGGGACAGGCTACCCGTCCTGTTGGGGGAGGGACAGGCTACCCGTCCTGTTGGGGGAGGGACAGGCTACCCGTCCTGTTGGGGGAGGACGCAGAGAGCTGTGGGTTGGCAGCGCACTACATTGCTGCCTGTCATAAGATGACGGACAGTGTCTGACAGACCAACCTGCACATGTCCTCTACTGTATGCTTATTGTTATTGTTGAATGGAGGGTTATTTTGACCCTTGGTTACTGTTTTTACTGTTGTCAATTTGACAATTTTGATTCTCAAAAGAGAGAAAGAGAGGGGGGGAGAGAGAGTGGAGATGTATTATTATTATAAAGGCTCCTCATACCTGGCTCCCGTGACGTCGACGCCCACCATCAGCTGACCGTTGAGTGACAGCAGCTCGTCTCGTAGTTTAATTCTACCGCACCTCGCCGCCGGACTTCTCTTCCTCACCTCCGTCACCCAGATACACCCCACGTCCAACACGGGTCCCTGATCCCCCTTCCTCCTCCTCCTCCCTCCTCCCTTCTTCCTGTTCTCCCCCTCCGGATCCCCGAATATCGGGATGTTACCGAAACTCAGTCCCAGCTCTGCCCCGTCCCCCTCCCTCTTGGTGAGAGACACGGCTCGCACCTCCGCGTCCACACCTCCGCACGGCGTTGTGGGTCGTGCCACAACGTTGGGCTCTTCGTCCTCTGTGAAGTTGAGCTGAATGTACTCCATCAGTTTCTGTATAGAGGCCTGACATAGAGACATGTCTCCACTGGTACTGTCGCAGACCGTACCGTCACTGTTGACCGTGCCGCTGCTGTTGACCGTGCCGTCGCTGACCATGCTGCTGCTGTTGACCGTGCCGTCGCTGACCATGCCGCAAGCATCCACCTCGTGTTCTGACTCCTGGTAGAAGGAAGAGATAGAAAACTACATTTAAATGTCTCTCATTCCACAATATTACAGTAATTAACATAATTACAGATTAAAACCCACATTGTCGACTCCTGACCAGTCAAGAGTTGAGACACCGCAATCATTTATTTTGTATTTATTTCACCTGTATTTAACCAGGTAGGCCAGTTGAGAACACCTTTATTTAACCAGGTAGGCCAGTTGAGAACACCTTTATTTAACCAGGTAGGCTAGTGGAGAACACCTTTATTTAATCAGGTAGGCCAGTTGAGAACAAGTTCTCATTTGCAACTGCGACCTGGCCAAGATAAAGCAAAGCAGTTCGACACATAAAACAACACAGAGTTACACATGGAGTAAACAAACAAACAATCCATAATATGGTAGGAAAATCTATATACAGCATGTGGAAATGAGGTAGGATAAGAGAGGTCAGGCAATAAATAGGCCATGGTGGCGAAAGTAATTACAATATAGCAGATTAACACTGGAGTGATAGATGAGCAGATGATGATGATCAGATGATGGTGTGTAAGTAGTGATACTGGTGTGCAAAAGAGCAGAAAAGTAAATAAAAACAATATGGGGATGAGGTAGATTGGGTGGGCAATTTACAGATGGACTAAGTACACTATAATACTGGATCCAGGTATAATACATCATCTATATGCATTTATGACAAACCTGGTAAGAGTCTTGGTCCGGGTCTCTGCTGATGGTGGACTGCTGGTCTGGGTCTCCATAGTTGTCCTGGTCCCTGGTCTGTACCCCCAGGAGCCAGTCCTCCAACAGGGGGAGGTGGCTCAGGGCGTTCTCCTGGGTGATGGGCATCGTGGCTGGGGCTGGGCCAGACCAGAGCCCCCCTGCATCCTGGGTTGATAGGCCCCTATAGAGCCCTCACATTCAACTCTGGACCTCAAAGACAGTTCCACTGATTTTTTTTCATTGTTTTCCCCCCCGTCTAATCAGGGACTGATTTTGACCTGGGACACCAGGTGGGTGATTCCCCTCTAATCAGGGACTGATTTAGACCTGGGACACCAGGTGGGTGATTCCCCTCTAATCAGGGACTGATTTAGACCTGGGACACCAGGTGGGTGATTCCCCTCTAATCAGGGACTGGTTTAGACCTGGGACACCAGGTGGGTGATTCCCCTCTAATCAGGAACTGATTTAGACCTGTGACACAAGGTGGGTGATTCCCCTCTAATCAGGGACTGGTTTAGACCTGGGACACCAGGTGGGTGATTCCCCTCTAATCAGGGACTGGTTTAGACCTGGGACACCAGGTGTGTGATTCCCCTCTAATCAGGGACTGATTTAGACCTGGGACACCAGGTGGGTGATTCCCCTCTAATCAGGGCCTGGTTTAGACCTGGGACACCAGGCGGCTGTAATTGATGATCAGGTAGAACAGAGAACAAGCAGACACCACTGCTCTAGGAGCACCGTACGTGGGCGAGGGAGTAGAGCCGGGTCTGGCGTCAGTCTATCAGAGTACAGATAGACTAGGACACAGGGAGTTTAGTGGACTGAGGCTCTCTCATCTAGCAGTGTTAGAACAACGGGTTAGAGCGAAAACCCCAGGACGTCAGAGAGATCTGAAAAGTTTGAGTGTGTGTGTGAGTGAGTCTGCCGCAGTCCCCATCGGCAACCCCACGGCCATGATGTCACCACCCAGGAACAAAGCAGAGCTGTAAGGGAAGTGTGTGTGTATGTGTGAGATGGGGTGTCGGCTCCCTACACTCTACGGGGTAACTGGAGAGAGTGGAGAGCCATTATCCGCTTGGCTGGCAGGGTTCCGGGACCAGGCAGGGTGTAAATATCCCATAATTGAGACTGATGAGGGAGAAGGGTGTCCGTGCTCACATCACCACCCGGGGTACTGGGGAGCGTCAGGTTCACGCCTCATTCACCTAAAAACAAAGTAGAAAAGTCCACATCAGAGAAGTTATAGTGTACATGCCAAATGGCATCCTATGCACTATACAGTCCATGGGCCCTGGGCTAAAGTAGTGCACTATACAGGGCCCTGGTCTAAAGTAGTGCACTATACAGGGCCCTGGTCTAAAGTAGTGCACTATACAGGGCCCTGGTCTAAAGTAGTGCACTATACAGGGTCCTGGTCTAAAGTAGTGCACTATACAGGGCCCTAGTCTAAAGTAGTGCACTATACAGTCCATGGGCCCTGGTCTGCGTCAAGGCAAAGGGTGTCTATTTGAAGAATCTCAAATATAAAATATATTTTGATTTGTTTGACACTTGTTTTGGTCACTACATGATTCCATATGTGTTATTTCATAGTTTTGATGTCTTCACTATTATTCTACAATGTAGCAAATAGTAAAAATAAAGAAAAACCCTGGAATGAGCAGGTGTGTCCAAAGTTTTGACCGATAGTGTATATATTTTACTCAGTGTCAACAACAGACGGACGGACGGATGCTGAGAGACAGACCCCAGGAATGACTCACTCTCACAACAGACACATTGATGTTTAGACAGTTTTATTTCCATATACTGTCTATGGTGGGTCAGTGTCCCAGACAACGGTGAATCATGGTGGTGGTAAGGTGATGTCCCAGACAGTGACCCAGCAACAAAGCCCACCCAGACTCTGAAATGACAGTGTCACAGGATTAGTGACCCCTCTTCTCTGACCTCCTGTCCTCCTCTCTGACCTCCTGTCCTCCTCTCTGACCTCCTGTCCTCCTCTCTGACCTCCTGTCCTCCTCTCTGACCTCCTGTACTCCTCTCTGACCTCCTCCTCTCTGACCACCACCTCTCTGACCACCTGTACTCCTCCTGTACTCCTGTCTGACCTCCTCCTCTCTGACCGCCTCTCCTCTCTGACCTCCTGTCCTCCTCCTGTACTCCTCTCTGACCTCGTCCTCTCTGACCTCCTGTCCTCCTCCTGTACTCCTCTCTGAACTCCTCCTCTCTGAACTCCTCTCCTCTCCTCCCTCCTATGTATTTCCTAACACCCCCATGGCAGTAATGCAGTTAGGTTTTCAACCAGACATAACGGGACCCATGTCGTCCTAAAAGTCCCCCCTTTTGACCAGAGAACATTCCTCCAGGAGGCTTGACCATCATCCAAACTCGAGTCCACTTTCTGGACGACATGGGTCCCGATATGTCTGGTTGAAAACCAAACACTGCATTCCACAGTAAGAACCTCATACCAACAGTCCAGCATGGTGGTGGTAGTGTGATGGTTTGGGGTCAGCATGGTGGTGGTATTGTGATGGTTTGGGGTCAGCATGGTGGTGGTAGTGTGATGGTTTGGGGTCCAGCATGGTGGTGGTAGTGTGATGGTTTGGGGTCAGCATGGTGGTGGTAGTGTGATGGTTTGGGGTCAGCGTGGTGGTGGTAGTGTGATGGTTTGGGGTCAGCATGGTGGTGGTAGTGTGATGGTTTGGGGTCAGCATGGTGGTGGTAGTGTGATGGTTTGGGGTCAGCATGGTGGTGGTAGTGTGATGGTTTGGGGTCCAGCATGGTGGTGGTAGTGTGATGGTTTGGGGTCCAGCATGGTGGTGGTAGTGTGATGGTTTGGGGTCAGCATGGTGGTGGTAGTGTGATGGTTTGGGGTCAGCATGGTGGTGGTAGTGTGATGGTTTGGGGTTCAGCATGGTGGTGGTAGTGTGATGGTTTGGGGTCAGCATGGTGGTGGTAGTGTGATGGTTTGGGGTCAGCATGGTGGTGGTAGTGTGATGGTTTGGGGTCAGCATGGTGGAGGTAGTGTGATGGTTTGGGGTCCAGCATGGTGGTGGTAGTGTGATGGTTGGGGTCTGCATGGTGGTGGTAGTGTGATGGTTTGGGGGTCAGCATGGTGGTGTTAGTGTGATGGTTTCGGGTCAGTATGGTGGTGGTAGTGTGATGGTTTCAGGTCAGCATGGTGGTGGTAGTGTGATGGTTTGGGGTCAGTATGGTGGTGGTAGTGTGATGGTTTCAGGTCAGCATGGTGGTGGTAGTGTGATGGTTGGGGGTCAGCATGGTGGTGGTAGTGTGATGGTTTGGGGTCAGCATGGTGGTGGTAGTGTGATGGTTTGGGGTCAGCATGGTGGTGGTAGTGTGATGGTTTGGGGTTCAGCATGGTGGTGGTAGTGTGATGGTTTGGGGTCAGCATGGAGGTGGTAGTGTGATGGTTTGGGGTTCAGCATGGTGGTGGTAGTGTGATGGTTTGGGGTCAGCATGGTGGTGGTAGTGTGATGGTTTGGGGTCAGCATGGTGGTGGTAGTGTGATGGTTTGGGGTCAGCATGGTGGTGGTAGTGTGATGGTTTGGGGTTCAGCATGGTGGTGGTAGTGTGATGGTTTGGGGTCAGCATGGTGGTGGTAGTGTGATGGTTTGGGGTCAGCATGGTGGTGGTAGTGTGATGGTTTGGGGTCCAGTATGGTGGTGGTGGTGGTAGTGTGATGGTTTGGGGTCAGCATGGTAGTGGTAGTGTGATGGTTTGGGGTCCAGTATGGTGGTGGTGGTGGTAGTGTGATGGTTTGGGGTCAGCATGGTAGTGGTAGTGTGATGGTTTGGGGTCCAGTATGGTGGTGGTGGTGGTAGTGTGATGGTTTGGGGTCAGCATGGTGGTGGTAGTGTGATGGTTGGGGGTCAGCATGGTGGTGGTAGTGTGATGGTTTGGGGTCCAGTATGGTGGTGGTGGTGGTAGTGTGATGGTTTGGGGTCAGCATGGTAGTGGTAGTGTGATGGTTTGGGGTCCAGTATGGTGGTGGTGGTGGTAGTGTGATGGTTTGGGGTCAGCATGGTGGTGGTAGTGTGATGGTTTGGGGTCCAGCATGGTGGTGGTTTGGGGTCCAGTATGGTGGTGGTAGTGTGATGGTTTGGGGTCAGCATGGTGGTGGTAGTGTGATGGTTTGGGGTCCAGTATGGTGGTGGTGGTGGTAGTGTGATGGTTTGGGTCAGCATGGTGGTGGTAGTGTGATGGTTTGGGGTCCAGCATGGTGGTGGTTTGGGGGTCAGCATGGTGGTGGTAGTGTGATGGTTTGGGGTCAGCATGGTGGTGGTAGTGTGATGGTTTGGGGTCAGCATGGTGGTGGTAGTGTGATGGTTTGGGGTCCAGCATGGTGGTGGTAGTGTGATGGTTTGGGGTCCAGCATGGTGGTGGTAGTGGGATGATTTGGGGTCAGCATGGTGGTGGTAGTGTGATGGTTTGGGGTCAGCATGGTGGTGGTAGTGTGATGGTTTGGGGTCAGCATGGTGGTGGTAGTGTGATGGTTTGGGGTCCAGCATGGTGGTGGTAGTGTGATGGTTTGGGGTCAGCATGGTGGTGGTAGTGTGATGGTTTGGGGTCAGCATGGTGGTGGTAGTGTGATGGTTTGGGGTCCAGCATGGTGGTGGTAGTGGGATGATTTGGGGTCAGCATGGTGGTGGTAGTGTGATGGTTTGGGGTCAGCATGGTGGTGGTAGTGTGATGGTTTGGGGTCAGCATGGTGGTCGTAGTAGTGTGATGGTTTGGGGTCAGCATGGTGGTGGTAGTGTGATGGTTTGGGGTCCAGCATGGTGGTGGTAGTGTGATGGTTTGGGGTCAGCATGGTGGTCGTAGTAGTGTGATGGTTTGCGGTCAGCATGGTGGTAGTAGTGTGATGGTTGGGGGTCAGCATGGTGGTGGTAGTGTGATGGTTGGGGGTCAGCATGGTGGTGGTGGTGGTAGTGTGATGGTTTGGGGTCAGCATGGTAGTGGTAGTGTGATGGTTTGGGGTCCAGTATGGTGGTGGTGGTGGTAGTGTGATGGTTTAGGGTCAGCATGGTGGTGGTAGTGTGATGGTTTGGGGTCCAGCATGGTGGTGGTTTGGGGTCCAGTATGGTGGTGGTAGTGTGATGGTTTGGGGTCAGCATGGTGGTGGTAGTGTGATGGTTTGGGGTCCAGTATGGTGGTGGTGGTAGTGTGATTGTTTGGGGTCAGCATGGTGGTGGTAGTGTGATGGTTTGGGGGTCAGCATGGTGGTGGTAGTGTGATGGTTTGGGGTCAGCATGGTGGTGGTAGTGTGATGGTTTGGGGTCAGCATGGTGGTGGTAGTGTGATGGTTTGGGGTCCAGCATGGTGGTGGTAGTGTGATGGTTTGGGGTCAGCATGGTGGTGGTAGTGTGATGGTTTGGGGTCAGCATGGTGGTGGTAGTGTGATGGTTTGGGGTCCAGCATGGTGGTGGTAGTGGGATGATTTGGGGTCAGCATGGTGGTGGTAGTGTGATGGTTTGGGGTCAGCATGGTGGTGGTAGTGTGATGGTTTGGGGTCAGCATGGTGGTCGTAGTAGTGTGATGGTTTGGGGTCAGCATGGTGGTGGTAGTGTGATGGTTTGGGGTCCAGCATGGTGGTGGTAGTGTGATGGTTTGGGGTCAGCATGGTGGTCGTAGTAGTGTGATGGTTTGCGGTCAGCATGGTGGTAGTAGTGTGATGGTTGGGGGTCAGCATGGTGGTGGTAGTGTGATGGTTTGGGGTCCAGCATGGTGGTGGTAGTGGGATGGTTTGGGGTCCAGCATGGTGGTGGTAGTGTGATGGTTTGGGGTCAGCATGGTGGTGGTAGTGTGATGGTTTGGGGTCAGCATGGTGGTGGTAGTGTGATGGTTTGGGGTCAGCATGGTGGTGGTAGTGTGATGGTTGGGGTCAGCATGGTGGTGGTAGTGTGATGGTTTGGGGTCAGCATGGTGGTGGTAGTGTGATTGTTTGGGGTCAGCATGGTGGTGGTAGTGTGATGGTTTGGGGGTCAGCATGGTGGTGGTAGTGTGATGGTTGGGGGTCAGCATGGTGGTGGTAGTGTGATGGTTTGGGGTCAGCATGGTGGTGGTAGTGTGATGGTTTGGGGTCAGCATGGTGGTGGTAGTGTGATGATTTGGGGTTCAGCATGGTGGTGGTAGTGTGATGGTTGGGGGTCAGCATGGTGGTGGTAGTGTGATGGTTTGGGGTCAGCATGGTGGTGGTAGTGTGATGGTTTGGGGTCAGCATGGTGGTGGTGGGGTGATGGTTTGGGGATGCTTTGCTGCCTCAGGACCTGGACGACTTGCCTTAATAGAAGGAACCATGAATTCTGCTCTGTATCAGATAATTCTACAGGAGAATGTCAGGCCCATCCGTCTGTGAGCTGAATCTGAAGCCCAGCTGGGTCATGCAGCAAGACAATGATCCAAAACACACAAGCACTTCGTCTACATCAGAATGGTTGAAAAGCAACTAATATAATGTTTGGAACGGCCTAGTCAAAGTCCAGACCTAAACCCTGTTGAGATGTTGTGGCAGCACCTGAAACAGGTTGGTAGGTGATCAAATACTTATGTCATGCAATAAAATGCAAATTAATTACTTAAAAATCATACAATGTGATTTTCTGGATTTTTGTTTTAGATTCCGTCTCTCACAGTTGAACCTATGATTAAAATTACAGTGTTTCAAATACTTGTTCTCCCCACTGTACATAATCCTGTGTGTGTGTGTTGCTACCATTGATAATGCTGGTAGTGATAACACCCTCCCCTACAGTGTGATAATGCTGGTAGCGATAACACCCTCCCCTACAGTGTGATAATGCTGGTAGTGATAACACCCTCCCCTACAGTGTGATAATGTCAGGTGTATGTTCTGTTTCTCTCAGTGATATTAGACCATGTTCCTCCCAGTGATGTTAGACCATGTTTCTCTCAGTGATATTAGACCCTGTTTCTCCCAGTGATGTTAGACCATGTTTCTCTCAGTGATATTAGACCCTGTTTCTCCCAGTGATGTTAGACCCTGTTTCTCCCAGTGATATTAGACCCTGTTTCTCCCAGTGATATTAGACCCTGTTTCTCCCAGTGATGTTAGACCCTGTTTCTCCCAGCGATGTTAGACCCTGTTCCTCTCAGCGATGTTAGACCCTGTTCCTCTCAGCGATGTTAGACCCTGTTCCTCTCAGCGATGTTAGACCCTGTTCCTCTCAGCGATGTTAGACCCTGTTCCTCTCAGCGATGTTAGACCCTGTTCCTCTCAGCGATGTTAGACCCTGTTCCTCTCAGTGATATTAGACCCTGTTCCTCTCAGTGATATTAGACCCTGTTTCTCTCAGTGATATTAGACCCTGTTTCTCTCAGTGATATTAGACCCTGTTTCTCTCAGTGATATTAGACCCTGTTTCTCTCAGCGATGTTAGACCCTGTTTCTCTCAGTGATATTAAACCCTGCTTCTCTCAGTGATGTTAGACCCTGTTTCTCTCAGTGATATTAGACCCTGTTTCTCTCAGTGATATTAGACCCTGTTTCTCTCAGTGATATTAGACCCTGTTTCTCTCAGTGATATTAGACCCTGTTTCTCTCAGTGATATTAGACCCTGTTTCTCTCAGCGATGTTAGACCCTGTTCCTCTCAGCGATGTTAGACCCTGTATGGAGTGAATTTCCTTCTACTGAAATGACTCTGACATACTGCTCTCCCAAAAGGTCTTCAGAGACCTCTACATAGGACAATCTGTAGACTGTTCCAAAGCTCTGTCTGCAGAGACCTCTACACAGGACAATCTGTAGACTGTTACAAAGCTCTGTCTTCAGAGACCTCTACACAGGACAATCTGTAGACTGTTCCAAAGCTCTGTCTGCAGAGACCTCTACACAGGACAATCTGTAGACTGTTCCAAAGCTCTGTCTGCAGAGACCTCTACACAGGACAATCTGTAGACCGTTACAAAGCTCTGTCTTCAGAGACCTCTACACAGGACAATCTGTAGACTGTTCCAAAGCTCTGTCTTCGGAGACCTCTACACAGGACAATCTGTAGACTGTTCCAAAGCTCTGTCTGCAGAGACCTCTACACAGGACAATCTGTAGACTGTTACAAAGCTCTGTCTTCAGAGACCTCTACACAGGACAATCTGTAGACTGTTCCAAAGCTCTGTCTGCAGAGACCTCTACACAGGACAATCTGTAGACCGTTACAAAGCTCTGTCTTCAAAGACCTCTACACAGGACAATCTGTAGACTGTTCCAAAGCTCTGTCTTCGGAGACCTCTACACAGGACAATCTGTAGACTGTTACAAAGCTCTGTCTTCAGAGACCTCTACACAGGACAGACTGTTTACAAAGCTCTGTCTTCAGAGACCTCTACACAGGACAATCTGTAGACTGTTACAAAGCTTTGTCTGCAGAGACCTCTACACAGGACAATCTGTAGACTGTTACAAAGCTCTGTCTTCAGAGACCAAAGCTCTGTCTGCAGAGACCTCTACACAGGACAATCTGTAGACTGTTCCAAAGCTCTGTCTGCAGAGACCTCTACACAGGACAATCTGTAGACTGTTCCAAAGCTCTGTCTGCAGAGACCTCTACACAGGACAATCTGTAGACTGTTACAAAGCTCTGTCTTCAGAGACCTCTACACAGGACAATCTGTAGACTGTTCCAAAGCTCTGTCTGCAGAGACCTCTACACAGGACAATCTGTAGACTGTTCCAAAGCTCTGTCTGCAGAGACCTCTACACAGGACAATCTGTAGACCGTTACAAAGCTCTGTCTTCAGAGACCTCTACACAGGACAATCTGTAGACTGTTCCAAAGCTCTGTCTTCGGAGACCTCTACACAGGACAATCTGTAGACTGTTCCAAAGCTCTGTCTGCAGAGACCTCTACACAGGACAATCTGTAGACTGTTACAAAGCTCTGTCTTCAGAGACCTCTACACAGGACAATCTGTAGACTGTTCCAAAGCTCTGTCTGCAGAGACCTCTACACAGGACAATCTGTAGACCGTTACAAAGCTCTGTCTTCAGAGACCTCTACACAGGACAATCTGTAGACTGTTCCAAAGCTCTGTCTTCGGAGACCTCTACACAGGACAATCTGTAGACTGTTACAAAGCTCTGTCTTCAGAGACCTCTACACAGGACAGACTGTTTACAAAGCTCTGTCTTCAGAGACCTCTACACAGGACAATCTGTAGACTGTTACAAAGCTCTGTCTGCAGAGACCTCTACACAGGACAATCTGTAGACTGTTACAAAGCTCTGTCTTCAGAGACCAAAGCTCTGTCTGCAGAGACCTCTACACAGGACAATCTGTAGACTGTTCCAAAGCTCTGTCTGCAGAGACCTCTACACAGGACAATCTGTAGACTATTCCAAAGCTCTGTCTGCAGAGACCTCTACACAGGACAAGCCGTAGACCGTTACAAAAGGACGGACGACACTAGATCCGATATGGAATGCGGCCAAAAGAGAAAAGCACCTCATCAAGTCATAGCCTTACCCTGCATCACACAGGCTGGGTGGTCGGGGGGTTGTTCACTTTAAAGAAAATAACAAATATTCACAGTCTGTTTGATCTGTGTCAGGGCTTTCTAAAGGTTTTACTATCTGGCTCTCTGCCAGGTTCATCCAGTCACGGCTTATAACATCTCTGTTTGAGCCATTTAGGTCTTTGTGGAGTTTCCTCATCCTCGATGTCATCGTCTAGACAAGCTGTATTGTGTGATTGGGTTTGTTACGGGGGTTATGTGCAGGGGAAAAAGCAGAATACATGTATTCCTGGTACGGGACCTCCTATATTTTAGGAGTCTAGTCATAGAACTACATATAGAATCTCTATTAATTCACTAGGATCTCTGTGGGTCTAGTCATAGAACTACATATAGAATCTCTATTAATTCACTAGGATCTCTGTGGGTCTAGTCACAAAACTACATATAGTATCTCTATTAATTCACTAGGATCTCTGTGGGTCTAGTCATAGAACTACATATAGTATCTCTATTAATTCACTAGGATCTCTGTGGGTCTAGTCATAGAACTACATATAGTATCTCTATTAATTCACTAGGATCTCTGTGGGTCTAGTCATAGAACTACATATAGAATCTCTATTAATTCACTAGGATCTCTGTGGGTCTAGTCACAAAACTACATATAGTATCTCTATTAATTCACTAGGATCTCTGTGGGTCTAGTCATAGAACTACATATAGAATCTCTATTAATTCACTAGGATCTCTGTGGGTCTAGTCACAAAACTACATATAGTATCTCTATTAATTCACTAGGATCTCTGTGGGTCTAGTCACAGAACTACATTTCGAATCTCTATTAATTCACTAGGATCTCTGTGGGTGTAGTCATAAAGATATGTCATTTAATGTTTTAAATGTATTAACTTTTCATGGTGGCATAAACACAACCATAAACTCAACCATTCATGATGTTTTCATCTGATTGTCAAACAAATCACTTCAAAAGGCCTCCTTTAACAGGCTTCCCAGCAGCTGGTTCATCCACTCACAACATGTCTCCAACCTCCAAACAGTGGTGAATGAAAGAGACACCTGCTTCATGCTGTTTAAACAGCAAAGCGAACCCTTTAACGACCCCCCCGGGACCTGCTGGACAAAAGCCTACTGTGTCTCAGGTTGTCTCAGGTGTTAATGTTTCTGTTCATTTCTGTTGACTTCTTCTCCCAAAGTGTTCTCGGACACTCCGTTGTCTAGAAGCGAGTCATTAAAATGTTGAAACCGGCTCACAGTGACTAGCATAATTGTGTTGTGTTAATGGATGAAACAAATGGGAGAGATACACATATTTTTAGAAAGTATTCAGACCCCTTGATGAACAGAGCCTTTATCTACCTATCTACAACGGATGATAGGTAGATAGATATCTTAGCTTAGGGTCGTTGTCCTGTTTGAAGGTGAACCTTCACCCTAGTCTGAGGTCCTGAGCGGGATTTCATCAAGGATCTCTAAGTACTTTGCTTCGTTCATCTTTCGCTCGATCCTGACTAGTCTCCCAGTTCATGCCACGGAAGAATAGCACGACAATGGGCCTCAGGATCTCCTCACGCTATCTCTGTGAATTCAAATTGCCATCGATAAAATTAAATTGTGCTCGTTATTCGTCACTTATACCCCTACCCATATCATAACCCCACCGCCACCATGGGGCATTGTGTTCACAACGTTGACATCAGCAAACCGCTCGCTCACACGACGCCATCTGTCCGGTACAGTTGAAACCGGGATTCATCTGTAAAGAGCTTCTGCAGCGAAGCCAGTGGCCATTGAAGGTGAGCATTTCCTCACTCGATTACGACGCCGAACTGCAGTCAGGTCAAGACCCTGATGACGACGTGCACGCAGATGTGCGGTTTCTCTCAAATTTTGTGCAGATTTGGTTGTGAAACCAGATGTGGGGGTCCTGGGCTGGCGTGGTTACAGGTGGTCTGTGGTTGTGAGGCCGGTTGGACGTACTGCCAAATTATCTAAAATGAAGTTGGAGGCGGCTTATGGTAGAGAAATTAACATTACATTTTCTGGCAACAGCTCTGGTGGACAATCCTGCAGTCAGCATGTCAATTGCACGCTCCCACAAAACTTGAGACATCTGCAGCATTGGGTTGTGACAAAACTGCACATTTTAGTGTGGCCTTTTATTGTCCCCAGCACAAAGTGCACCTGTGTAATGATCATTCTGTTTAATCAGCTTCTATATATGTCACACCTGTCAGGTGGATGGATTATCTTGGCAAAGGAGAAATGCTCCCTAACAAGGACGTAAACAACTTTGTAAACAATATTTGAAAGAAATAATATTTTTGTGCATCTCATGAAACCAACACTTTACATGTTGCGCTTATATTTTTGTTCAGTATACATTACGACAATATTATTAAATTATGGCAGTATTACTACATTATGACACTATTATTACAGTATCATTAAATTATGACAACATTATTACATTAAGACAGTATAATTACATTAAGACAGTATAATTACATTATGACAGTATAATTACAGTAAGACAGAATAATTAGAGTATCCTTAAATTATAACAACATTATTACATCATGTCAGTATAATTACATTATGACAGTATAATTACAGTAAGACAGTATTATAACACAGTATTATTACAGTAACACAGTATTACATTACAACAATATTACATTATTACCACATTATGCCAGTATTAGAGTATTATTACATTATGACAGTATTAGAGTAGTACAACATTATGCCAGTATTAGAGTATTATTACATTATGACAGTATTAGAGTAGTACTACATTATGCCAGTATTAGAGTAGTACTACATTATGACAGTATTAGAGTGGTATTACATTATGACAGTATTAGAGTAGTATTACATTATGACAGTATTAGAGTAGTATTACATTATGACAGTATTAGAGTAGTACTACATTATGCCAGTATTAGAGTAGTACTACATTACGACAGTATTAGAGTAGTACTACATTACGACAGTATTAGAGTAGTACTACATTACGACAGTATTAGAGTAGTATTACATTATGACAGTATTAGAGTAGTATTACATTATGACAGTATTAGAGTATTATTACATTATGACAGTATTAGAGTATTATTACATTATGACAGTATTAGAGTAGTACTACATTACGACAGTATTAGAGTAGTACTACATTATGACAGTATTAGAGTAGTACTACATTATGACAGTATTAGAGTAGTACTACATTACGACAGTATTAGAGTATTATTACATTATGACAGTATTAGAGTATTATTACATTATGACAGTATTAGAGTAGTACTACATTATGACAGTATTAGAGTATTATTACATTATGACAGTATTAGAGTATTATTACATTATGACAGTATTAGAGTAGTATTACATTATGACAGTATTAGAGTAGTACTACATTACGACAGTATTAGAGTATTATTACATTATGACAGTATTAGAGTAGTACTACACTACGACAGTATTAGAGTATTATTACATTATGACAGTATTAGAGTATTATTACATTATGACAGTATTAGAGTAGTACTACATTATGACAGTATTAGAGTAGTATTACATTATGACAGTATTAGAGTAGTATTACATTATGACAGTATTAGAGTAGTACTACATTGTTACAGTAGCATCACATTGACAGTATTACATTACATTGACAGTAGTATGACAGTAGAATGACAGTGGTATGACAGTGTTATTACAGTATTATGACAGTATGACAGTACTATTACATTATGACAGTATTATTATATTGACATTATTACTACATTATGACAGTATTATTACAGTATTATTACATTATGACAACATTATTACATTAAGACAGTATTATTACAGTATTATTACATCATGACAGTATTATGACATTATTACAGTATTATGACAGTATTATTACATTATGACAGTATTATGACATTATTACAGTATTATGACAGTATTATTACATTATGACAGTATTATGACATTATGACAGTATTATGACAGTATTATTACATTATTATGACAGTATTATGACATGACAGTATTATGACATTATTACATTATTATGACAGTATTATTACATTATGACAGTATTAATACATTATGACAGTATTAATACATTATGACAGTATTATGACAGTATTATGACAGTATTATTACATTATGACAGTATTATTACGTTATGACAGTATTATTACAGTATTATTACGTTATGACAGTATTACAGTATTATTACGTTATGACAGTATTATGACAGTATTATTACATTATGACAGTATTATTACATTATGACAGTACTATGACATTATGACAGTACTATGACAGTATTATTACAGTATTATGACAGTATTATTACATTATGACAGTATTATTACATTATGACAGTATTATGACAGTATTATTATATTATGACAGTATTATTACATCATGACAGTATTATTGCAGTATTATTCATTTGACAGTATTATGACAGTATTATTACATTATGACAGTATTATTACAGTATGACAGTATTATTACAGTATGACAGTATTATGACAGTATTATTGCATCTATTCTAGTATAATTATAGATTATAGTATATTATAGATTCTAGTATAATTATAGATTATAGATTATAGTGTATTATATATTCTAGTATAATTATATATTCTAGTATAATTATAGATTATAGTATATTATAGATTATAGTATATTATATATTCTAGTATAATTATAGATTATAGTATATTATAGATTCTAGTATATTATAGATTATAGTATATTATAGATTCTAGTATATTATAGATTATAGTATATTATAGATTATAGTATATTATATATTCTAGTATAATTATAGATTATAGTATATTATATATTCTAGTATAATTATAGATTATAGTATATTATAGATTCTAGTATATTATAGATTATAGTATATTATAGATTCTAGTATATTATAGATTATAGTATATTATAGATTATAGTATATTATATATTCTAGTATAATTATAGATTATAGTATATTATATATTCTAGTATAATTATAGATTATAGTATATTATAGATTCTAGTATATTATAGATTCTAGTATAATTATAGATTCTAGTATAATTATAGATTATAGATTCTAGTATAATATCTATTCTAGTATAATTATAGATTATAGATTCTAGTATATTATAGATTCTAGTATAATTATAGATTCTAGTATATTATAGATTCTAGTATAATTATAGATTATAGTATATTATAGATTCTAGTATATTATAGATTATAGTATATTATAGATTCTAGTATATTATAGATTATAGTATATTATAGATTATAGTATATTATAGATTATAGTATATTATAGATTATAGTATATTATATATTCTAGTATAATTATAGATTATAGTATATTATAGATTCTAGTATAATTATAGATTATAGTATATTATATATTCTAGTATATTATAGATTATAGTATATTATAGATTATAGTATATTATAGATTCTAGTATATTATATATTCTAGTATAATTATAGATTATAGTATATTATAGATTCTAGTATAATTATAGATTATAGTATATTATAGATTCTAGTATATTATATATTCTAGTATAATTATAGATTCTAGTATAATTATAAATCATAGTATATTATATATTCTAGCATAATTATAGATTCTAGTATATTATATATTCTAGTATAATTATAGATTATAGTATATTATAGATTATAGTATATTATAGATTATAGTATATTATAGATTATAGTATATTATAGATTATAGTATAATTATAGATTATAGATTCTAGTATAATATAGTATATTATATATTCTAGTATATTATAGTATATTATATATTCTAGTATAATTATAGATTCTAGTATAATTATAGATTCTTGTATAATTATAGATTATAGTATATTATAGATTATAGTATATTATATATTCTAGTATAATTATAGATTATAGTATATTATAGATTCTAGTATAATTATAGATTCTAGTATAATTATAGATTATAGTATATTATAGATTATAGTATATTATAGATTATAGTATATTATAGATTATAGTATATTATAGATTCTAGTATAATTATAGATTCTAGTATAATTATAGATTATAGTATATTATAGATTATAGTATATTATAGATTATAGTATATTATAGATTCTAGTATATTATAGATTATAGTATATTATAGATTCTAGTATATTATAGATTCTAGTATATTATAGATTCTAGTATAATTATAGATTCTAGTATAATTATAGATTATAGTATATTATAGATTATAGTATATTATAGATTCTAGTATAATTATAGATTCTAGTATAATTATAGATTATAGTATATTATAGATTATAGTATATTATAGATTCTAGTATATTATAGATTCTAGTATATTATAGATTCTAGTATAATTATAGATCATAGTATATTATATATTCTAGCATAATTATAGATTCTAGTATATTATAGATTCTAGTATAATTATAGTATATTATAGATTCTAGTATAATTATAGATTCTAGTATAATTATAGATTATAGTATATTATATATTCTAGCATAATTATAGATTCTAGTATATTATAGATTCTAGTATAATTATAGATTCTAGTATATTATAGATTCTAGTATAATTATAGATTCTAGTATATTATAGATTCTAGTATAATTATAGATTCTAGTATATTATAGATTCTAGTATAATTATAGATTCTAGTATAATTATAGATCATAGTATATTATATATTCTAGCATAATTATAGATTATAGTATATTATAGATTATAGTATATTATAGATTCTAGTATAATTATAGATTATAGTATATTATAGATTATAGTATATTATAGATTATAGTATATTATAGATTATAGTATATTATAGATTATAGTATATTATAGATTCTAGTATAATTATAGATTCTAGTATATTATAGATTATAGTATATTATAGATTATAGTATATTATAGATTATAGTATATTATAGATTCTAGTATATTATAGATTCTAGTATAATTATAGATCATAGTATATTATATATTCTAGCATAATTATAGATTCTAGTATATTATAGATTCTAGTATAATTATAGTATATTATAGATTCTAGTATAATTATAGATTCTAGTATAATTATAGATCATAGTATATTATATATTCTAGCATAATTATAGATTCTAGTATATTATAGATTCTAGTATAATTATAGTATATTATAGATTCTAGTATATTATATATTCTAGTATAATTATAGATTCTAGTATATTATAGATTCTAGTATAATTATAGTATATTATATATTCTAGTATAATTATAGATTCTAGTATATTATAGATTCTAGTATAATTATAGATTATAGATTCTAGTATAATATCTATTCTAGTATAATTATAGATTATAGATTCTAGTATATTATAGATTCTAGTATAATTATAGATTATAGATTATAGTATATTATAGATTCTAGTATAATTATAGTATATTATAGATTCTAGTATAATTATAGATTCTAGTATATTATAGATTCTAGTATAATTATAGATTATAGATTCTAGTATATTATAGATTCTAGTATAATTATAGTATATTATATATTCTAGTATAATTATAGATTCTAGTATATTATAGATTCTAGTATAATTATAGTATATTATAGATTCTAGTATAATTATAGATTCTAGTATATTATAGATTCTAGTATAATTATAGATTATAGATTCTAGTATAATATCTATTCTAGTATAATTATAGATTATAGATTCTAGTATATTATATATTCTAGTATAATTATAGATTCTAGTATATTATAGATTCTAGTATATTATATATTCTAGTATAATTATAGTATATTATATATTCTAGTATAATTATAGATTCTAGTATATTATAGATTCTAGTATAATTATAGTATATTATATATTCTAGTATAATTATAGATTCTAGTATATTATAGATTCTAGTATAATTATAGATTCTAGATTCTAGTATATTATAGATTCTAGTATAATTATAGTATATTATATATTCTAGTATAATTATAGATTCTAGTATATTATAGATTCTAGTATAATTATAGTATATTATATATTCTAGTATAATTATAGATTCTAGTATATTATAGATTCTAGTATAATTATAGATTATAGATTCTAGTATATTATAGATTCTAGTATAATTATAGTATATTATATATTCTAGTATAATTATAGATTCTAGTATATTATAGATTCTAGTATAATTATAGATTATAGATTCTAGTATAATATCTATTCTAGTATAATTATAAATCATAGTATATTATATATTCTAGTATAATTATAGATTCTAGTATAATTATAGATTATAGATTCTAGTATAATTATAGATTATAGATTCTAGTATAATTATAGATTATAGATTCTAGTATAATTATAGATTCTAGTATATTATAGATTCTAGTATAATTATAAATCATAGTATATTATATATTCTAGTATATTATAGTATATTATATATTCTAGTATATTATAGTATATTATATATTCTAGTATATTATAGTATATTATATATTCTAGTATATTATAGTATATTATATATTCTAGTATATTATAGTATATTATATATTCTAGTATAATTATAGATTCTAGTATAATTATAGATTATAGATTCTAGTATAATATCTATTCTAGTATAATTATAAATCATAGTATATTATATATTCTAGTATAATATAGTATATTATATATTCTAGTATATTATAGTATATTATATATTCTAGTATATTATAGTATATTATATATTCTAGTATAATTATAGATTCTAGTATAATTATAGATTCTTGTATAATTATAGATTATAGTATATTATAGATTCTAGTATAATTATAGATTCTAGTATAATTATAGATTATAGTATATTATAGATTCTAGTATAATTATAGATTCTAGTATAATTATAGATTCTAGTATATTATAGATTCTTGTATATTATAGATTCTATTATAGGCTGGGTGGTTCGAGCCCTGAATGCAGATTGGCTGACAGCCGTGGGAAATCAGACCGTATACCGCGGGTACGACAAATGCGCTTATTACGTTGTTAACCAGTTTAAAATAGCAATAAGGCACCTCTGGGGGTTTGTGTTATATGGCCAATATACCACGGCTAAGGGCTGTATCCAGGCACTCTGCGTTGCGTCGTGCTTAAGAACAGGTGTATTGGTCATATACCACACCCCCTCTGGCCTTAAGGCTTAAGTATATTATAGATTATAGTATATTATAGATTATAGTATATTATAGATTATACTATACATCTGTCCACAAAACCCAAGAAAGAGGTGGGGGCCAGGTTGGAAGGGTACATGGGAACAACCTGGGCGGCAGGTAGGAAGGGGACGGGGGAACAACCTGGGCGGCAGGTAGGAAGGGGACGGGGGAACAACCTGGGCGGCAGGTAGGAAGGGGACGGGGGAACAAATGGGGGTCAGGTTGGAAGGCTACGGGGGAACAACCTGGGCGGCAGGTAGGAAGGGTACGGGGGAACAAATGGGGGTCAGGTTGGAAGGCTACAGGGGAACAACCTGGGCGGCAGGTAGGAAGGGTACGGGGGAACAACCTGGGCGGCAGGTAGGAAGGGGACGGGGGAACAACCTGGGCGGCAGGTAGGAAGGGGACGGGGGAACAAATGGGGGTCAGGTTGGAAGGCTACAGGGGAACAAATGGGGGTCAGGTAGGAAGGCTACGGGGGAACAACCTGGGCGGCAGGTAGGAAGGGGACGGGGGAACAACCTGGGCGGCAGGTAGGAAGGGGACGGGGGAACAACCTGGGCGGCAGGTAGGAAGGGGACGGGGGAACAAATGGGGGTCAGGTTGGAAGGCTACGGGGGAACAACCTGGGCGGCAGGTAGGAAGGGTACAGGGGAACAAATGGGGGTCAGGTTGGAAGGCTACGGGGGAACAAACGGGGGTCAGGTAGGAAGGCTACGGGGGAACAAATGGGGGTCAGGTTGGAAGGGTACAGGGGAACAACCTGGGCGGCAGGTAGGAAGGGGACGGGGGAACAACCTGGGCGGCAGGTAGGAAGGGGACGGGGGAACAACCTGGGCGGCAGGTAGGAAGGGGACGGGGGAACAAATGGGGGTCAGGTTGGAAGGCTACGGGGGAACAACCTGGGCGGCAGGTAGGAAGGGTACAGGGGAACAAATGGGGGTCAGGTTGGAAGGCTACGGGGGAACAAACGGGGGTCAGGTAGGAAGGCTACGGGGGAACAAATGGGGGTCAGGTTGGAAGGGTACAGGGGATCAACCTGGGCGGCAGGTAGGAAGGGTACGGGGGAACAACCTGGGCGGCAGGTAGGAAGGGTACAGGGGAACAAATGGGGGTCAGGTTGGAAGGCTACAGGGGAACAAATGGGGGTCAGGTTGGAAGGCTACGGGGGAACAACCTGGGCGGCAGGTAGGAAGGGGACGGGGGAACAAATGGGGGTCAGGTAGGAAGGGTACGGGGAAACAAATGGGGGTCAGGTAGGAAGGGTATGGGAGAACAACCTGGGCGTCAGGTAGGAAGGGTACGGGGGTGCTCCAAGGGTGTGTCTGTGTGTGTGTACTCCAGCCAAGAAAGAATAGCCACTATCCAGCTCTGCCCTCTCGGGTGGTTATGTCTTGCTGGTGGTTGAGACAGCGGTCAGTCGGTCGGTCTGTGCCTGTGTGTGTGTGTGTGTGTGTGTGTGTGTGTGTGTGTGTGTGTGTGTGTGTGTGTGTGTGTGTGTGTGTGTGTGTGGTTAGAGTAACCACAGCCAAAAGTGCAGGCCTCCACTCTAAACAGGCATTCAGCTCAGGGCATCACAGGGGTTTTCTGGACCACTTTATGTTAAGAAGGGCTCTAAACAGCCTGCAGGACCACAAGACCAAACACCAAGAAAGGGAGCAGAGCGAAGGAGACGAGAGGAGAGATTTAAATACTACATGCCACAACAGGGCTGGACTGTCTGGCCCCATTCCACAGCCACTGCCTTCTCCACTGTCCTCTCGACTGCCCTGTCCACAGCCCTATAGGACCTGGTTGAAAGTAGAGCTGAGCCCTATAGGACCTGGTTGAAAGTAGAGCTGAGCCCTATGGGACCTGGTTGAAAGTAGAGCTGAGCCCTATGGGACCTGGTTGAAAGTAGAGCTGAGCCCTATGGGACCTGGTTGAAAGTAGAGCTGAGCACTATGGGACCTGGTTGAAAGTAGAGCTGAGCACTATGGGACCTGGTTGAAAGTAGAGCTGAGCCCTATGGGACCTGGTTGAAAGTAGAGCTGAGCCCTATGGGACCTGGTTGAAAGTAGAGCTGAGCCCTATGGGACCTGGTTGAAAGTAGAGCTGAGCCCTATAGGACCTGGTTGAAAGTATAGCTGAGCCCTATAGGACCTGGTCCGAGCTGAGCCCTATAGGACCTGGTTGAAAGTAGAGCTGAGCCCTATGGGACCCGGTTGAAAGTAGAGCTGAGCCCTATGGGACCTGGTTGAAAGTAGAGCTGAGCCCTATAGGACCTGGTCCGAGCTGAGCCCTATAGGACCTGGTTGAAAGTAGAGCTGAGCCCTATGGGACCTGGTTGAAAGTAGAGCTGAGCCCTATGGGACCTGGTCCGAGCTGAGCCCTATAGGACCGGGTTGAAAGTAGAGCTGAGTCCTATGGGACCTGGTTGAAAGTAGAGCTGAGCCCTATGGGACCTGGTTGAAAGTAGAGCTGAGCCCTATAGAACCTGGTTGAAAGTAGAGCTGAGCCCTATAGGACCTGGTCCGAGCTGAGCCCTATAGGACCTGGTTGAAAGTAGAGCTGAGCCCTATGGGACCTGGTTGAAAGTAGAGCTGAGCCCTATGGGACCTGGTTGAAAGTAGAGCTGAGCCCTATAGGACCTGGTCCGAGCTGAGCCCTATAGGACCTGGTTGAAAGTAGAGCTGAGCCCTATGGGACCTGGTTGAAAGTAGAGCTGAGCCCTATGGGACCTGGTTGAAAGTAGAGCTGAGCCCTATGGGACCTGGTTGAAAGTAGAGCTGAGCCCTATGGGACCTGGTTGAAAGTAGAGCTGAGCCCTATGGGACCTGGTTGAAAGTAGAGCTGAGCCCTATGGGACCTGGTTGAAAGTAGAGCTGAGCCCTATGGGACCTGGTTGAAAGTAGAGCTGAGCCCTATGGGACCTGGTTGAAAGTAGAGCTGAGCCCTGTAGGACCTGGTTGAAAGTAGAGCTGAGCCCTGTAGGACCTGGTTGAAAGTAGAGCTGAGCCCTATGGGACCTGGTTGAAAGTAGAGCTGAGCCCTATGGGACCTGGTTGAAAGTAGAGCTGAGCCCTATGGGACCTGGTTGAAAGTAGAGCTGAGCCCTATGGGACCTGGTTGAAAGTAGAGCTGAGCCCTATGGGACCTGGTTGAAAGTAGAGCTGAGCCCTATGGGACCTGGTTGAAAGTAGAGCTGAGCCCTATGGGACCTGGTTGAAAGTAGAGCTGAGCCCTATGGGACCTGGTTGAAAGTAGAGCTGAGCCCTATGGGACCTGGTTGAAAGTAGAGCTGAGCCCTATGGGACCTGGTTGAAAGTAGAGCTGAGCCCTATAGGACCTGGTTGAAAGTAGAGCTGAGCCCTATGGGACCTGGTTGAAAGTAGAGCTGAGCCCTATGGGACCTGGTTGAAAGTAGAGCTGAGCCCTATGGGACCTGGTTGAAAGTAGAGATGAGCCCTATAGGACCTGGTTGAAAGTAGAGCTGAGCCCTATGGGACCTGGTTGAAAGTAGAGCTGAGCCCTATGGGACCTGGTTGAAAGTAGAGCTGAGCCCTATGGGACCTGGTTGAAAGTAGAGCTGAGCCCTATGGGACCTGGTTGAAAGTAGAGCTGAGCCCTATGGGACCTGGTTGAAAGTAGAGCTGAGCCCTATGGGACCTGGTTGAAAGTAGAGCTGAGCTCTATAGGACCTGGTCCGAGCTGAGCCCTATAGGACCTGGTTGAAAGTAGAGCTGAGCCCTATGGGACCTGGTTGAAAGTAGAGCTGAGCCCTATGGGACCTGGTTGAAAGTAGAGCTGAGCCCTATGGGACCTGGTTGAAAGTAGAGCTGAGCCCTATAGGACCTGGTTGAAAGTAGAGCTGAGCCCTATGGGACCTGGTTGAAAGTAGAGCTGAGCCCTATGGGACCTGGTTGAAAGTAGAGCTGAGCCCTATGGGACCTGGTTGAAAGAAGAGCTGAGCCCTATGGGACCTGGTTGAAAGTAGAGCTGAGCCCTATGGGACCTGGTTAAAAGTAGAGCTGAGCCCTATGGGACCTGGTTGAAAGTAGAGCTGAGCCCTATAGGACCTGGTCCGAGCTGAGCCCTATAGGACCTGGTTGAAAGTAGAGCTGAGCCCTATGGGACCTGGTTGAAAGTAGAGCTGAGCCCTATGGGACCTGGTTGAAAGTAGAGCTGAGCCCTATAGGACCTGGTTGAAAGTAGAGCTGAGCCCTATGGGACCTGGTTGAAAGTAGAGCTGAGCACTATGGGACCTGGTTGAAAGTAGAGATGAGCCCTATAGGACCTGGTTGAAAGTAGAGCTGAGCCCTATGGGACCTGGTTGAAAGTAGAGCTGAGCCCTATGGGACCTGGTTGAAAGTAGAGCTGAGCCCTATGGGACCTGGTTGAAAGTAGAGCTGAGCCCTATGGGACCTGGTTGAAAGTAGAGCTGAGCCCTATGGGACCTGGTTGAAAGTAGAGCTGAGCATTATAGGACCTGGTTCGAGCTGAGCCCTATAGGACCTGGTTGAAAGTAGAGCTGAGCCCTATGGGACCTGGTTGAAAGTAGAGCTGAGCCCTATGGGACCTGGTTGAAAGTAGAGATGAGCCCTATGGGACCTGGTTGAAAGTAGAGCTGAGCACTATAGGACCTGGTTGAAAGTAGAGCTGAGCCCTATAGGACCTGGTCCGAGCTGAGCCCTATGGGACCTGGTTGAAAGTAGAGCTGAGCCCTATAGGACCTGGTTGAAAGTAGAGCTGAGCCCTATGGGACCTGGTTGAAAGTAGAGATGAGCCCTATAGGACCTGGTTGAAAGTAGAGATGAGCCCTATAGGACCTGGTTGAAAGTAGAGCTGAGCCCTATAGGACCTGATTGAAAGTAGAGCTGAGCCCTATAGGACCTGATTGAAAGTAGAGCTGAGCCCTATGGGACCTGGTTGAAAGTAGAGCTGAGCCCTATAGGACCTGGTTGAAAGTAGAGCTGAGCCCTATGGGACCTGGTCCGAGCTGAGACCTAACGGACCTGGTTGAAAGTAGAGCTGAGCCCTATGGGACCTGGTTGAAAGTAGAGCTGAGCCCTATGGGACCTGGTTGAAAGAAGAGCTGAGCCCTATGGGACCTGGTTGAAAGTAGAGCTGAGCCCTATGGGACCTGGTTGAAAGTAGAGCTGAGCCCTATGGGACCTGGTTGAAAGTAGAGCTGAGCCCTATAGGACCTGGTCCGAGCTGAGCCCTATAGGACCTGGTTGAAAGTAGAGCTGAGCCCTATGGGACCTGGTTGAAAGTAGAGCTGAGCCCTATGGGACCTGGTTGAAAGTAGAGATGAGCCCTATGGGACCTGGTTGAAAGTAGAGCTGAGCCCTATAGGACCTGGTTGAAAGTAGAGCTGAGCCCTATGGGACCTGGTTGAAAGTAGAGCTGAGCCCTATGGGACCTGGTCCGAGCTGAGACCTAACGGACCTGGTTGAAAGTAGAGCTGAGACCTATGGGACCTGGTTGAAAGTAGAGCTGAGCCCTATGGGACCTGGTTGAAAGTAGAGATGAGCCCTATAGGACCTGGTTGAAAGTAGAGCTGAGCACTATGGGACCTGGTTGAAAGTAGAGCTGAGCCCTATGGGACCTGGTTGAAAGTAGAGCTGAGCCCTATGGGACCAGGTTGAAAGTAGAGCTGAGCCCTATGGGACCTGGTTGAAAGTAGAGCTGAGCCCTATGGGACCTGGTTGAAAGTAGAGCTGAGCATTATAGGACCTGGTCCGAGCTGAGCCCTATAGGACCTGGTTGAAAGTAGAGCTGAGCCCTATGGGACCTGGTTGAAAGTAGAGCTGAGCCCTATGGGACCTGGTTGAAAGTAGAGATGAGCCCTATGGGACCTGGTTGAAAGTAGAGCTGAGCACTATAGGACCTGGTTGAAAGTAGAGCTGAGCCCTATAGGACCTGGTCCGAGCTGAGCCCTATGGGACCTGGTTGAAAGTAGAGCTGAGCCATATGGGACCTGGTTGAAAGTAGAGATGAGCCCTATAGGACCTGGTTGAAAGTAGAGCTGAGCCCTATAGGACCTGGTTGAAAGTAGAGCTGAGCCCTATAGGACCTGGTTGAAAGTAGAGATGAGCCCTATAGGACCTGGTTGAAAGTAGAGCTGAGCCCTATAGGACCTGATTGAAAGTAGAGCTGAGCCCTATAGTACCTGATTGAAAGTAGAGCTGAGCCCTATGGGACCTGGTTGAAAGTAGAGCTGAGCCCTATAGGACCTGGTTGAAAGTAGAGCTGAGCCCTATGGGACCTGGTCCGAGCTGAGACCTAACAGACCTGGTTGAAAGTAGAGCTGAGACCTAACAGACCTGGTTGAAAGTAGAGCTGAGCCCTATGGGACCTGGTTGAAAGTAGAGCTGAGCCCTATGGGACCTGGTTGAAAGTAGAGCTGAGCATTATAGGACCTGGTTCGAGCTGAGCCCTATAGGACCTGGTTGAAAGTAGAGCTGAGCCCTATGGGACCTGGTTGAAAGTAGAGCTGAGCCCTATGGGACCTGGTTGAAAGTAGAGATGAGCCCTATGGGACCTGGTTGAAAGTAGAGCTGAGCACTATAGGACCTGGTTGAAAGTAGAGCTGAGCCCTATAGGACCTGGTCCGAGCTGAGCCCTATGGGACCTGGTTGAAAGTAGAGCTGAGCCCTATAGGACCTGGTTGAAAGTAGAGCTGAGCCCTATGGGACCTGGTTGAAAGTAGAGATGAGCCCTATAGGACCTGGTTGAAAGTAGAGATGAGCCCTATAGGACCTGGTTGAAAGTAGAGCTGAGCCCTATAGGACCTGATTGAAAGTAGAGCTGAGCCCTATAGGACCTGATTGAAAGTAGAGCTGAGCCCTATGGGACCTGGTTGAAAGTAGAGCTGAGCCCTATAGGACCTGGTTGAAAGTAGAGCTGAGCCCTATGGGACCTGGTCCGAGCTGAGACCTAACGGACCTGGTTGAAAGTAGAGCTGAGCCCTATGGGACCTGGTTGAAAGTAGAGCTGAGCCCTATGGGACCTGGTTGAAAGAAGAGCTGAGCCCTATGGGACCTGGTTGAAAGTAGAGCTGAGCCCTATGGGACCTGGTTGAAAGTAGAGCTGAGCCCTATGGGACCTGGTTGAAAGTAGAGCTGAGCCCTATAGGACCTGGTCCGAGCTGAGCCCTATAGGACCTGGTTGAAAGTAGAGCTGAGCCCTATGGGACCTGGTTGAAAGTAGAGCTGAGCCCTATGGGACCTGGTTGAAAGTAGAGATGAGCCCTATGGGACCTGGTTGAAAGTAGAGCTGAGCCCTATAGGACCTGGTTGAAAGTAGAGCTGAGCCCTATGGGACCTGGTTGAAAGTAGAGCTGAGCCCTATGGGACCTGGTCCGAGCTGAGACCTAACGGACCTGGTTGAAAGTAGAGCTGAGACCTATGGGACCTGGTTGAAAGTAGAGCTGAGCCCTATGGGACCTGGTTGAAAGTAGAGATGAGCCCTATAGGACCTGGTTGAAAGTAGAGCTGAGCACTATGGGACCTGGTTGAAAGTAGAGCTGAGCCCTATGGGACCTGGTTGAAAGTAGAGCTGAGCCCTATGGGACCAGGTTGAAAGTAGAGCTGAGCCCTATGGGACCTGGTTGAAAGTAGAGCTGAGCCCTATGGGACCTGGTTGAAAGTAGAGCTGAGCATTATAGGACCTGGTCCGAGCTGAGCCCTATAGGACCTGGTTGAAAGTAGAGCTGAGCCCTATGGGACCTGGTTGAAAGTAGAGCTGAGCCCTATGGGACCTGGTTGAAAGTAGAGATGAGCCCTATGGGACCTGGTTGAAAGTAGAGCTGAGCACTATAGGACCTGGTTGAAAGTAGAGCTGAGCCCTATAGGACCTGGTCCGAGCTGAGCCCTATGGGACCTGGTTGAAAGTAGAGCTGAGCCATATGGGACCTGGTTGAAAGTAGAGATGAGCCCTATAGGACCTGGTTGAAAGTAGAGCTGAGCCCTATAGGACCTGGTTGAAAGTAGAGCTGAGCCCTATAGGACCTGGTTGAAAGTAGAGATGAGCCCTATAGGACCTGGTTGAAAGTAGAGCTGAGCCCTATAGGACCTGATTGAAAGTAGAGCTGAGCCCTATAGTACCTGATTGAAAGTAGAGCTGAGCCCTATGGGACCTGGTTGAAAGTAGAGCTGAGCCCTATAGGACCTGGTTGAAAGTAGAGCTGAGCCCTATGGGACCTGGTCCGAGCTGAGACCTAACAGACCTGGTTGAAAGTAGAGCTGAGACCTAACAGACCTGGTTGAAAGTAGAGCTGAGCCCTATGGGACCTGGTTGAAAGTAGAGCTGAGCCCTATGGGACCTGGTTGAAAGTAGAGCTGAGCCCTATAGGACCTGGTTGAAAGTAGAGCTGAGCCCTATAGGACCTGGTTGAAAGTAGAGCTGAGCCCTATAGGACCTGGTTGAAAGTAGAGCTGAGCCCTATGGGACCTGGTTGAAAGTAGAGCTGAGCCCTATGGGACCTGGTTGAAAGTAGAGCTGAGCCCTATGGGACCTGGTTGAAAGTAGAGCTGAGCCCTATGGGACCTGGTTGAAAGTAGAGCTGAGCCCTATGGGACCTGGTTGAAAGAAGAGCTGAGCCCTATGGGACCTGGTTGAAAGTAGAGCTGAGCCCTATGGGACCTGGTTGAAAGTAGAGCTGAGCCCTATGGGACCTGGTTGAAAGTAGAGCTGAGCCCTATAGGACCTGGTCCGAGCTGAGCCCTATAGGACCTGGTTGAAAGTAGAGCTGAGCCCTATGGGACCTGGTTGAAAGTAGAGCTGAGCCCTATAGGACCTGGTCCGAGCTGAGCCCTATAGGACCTGGTTGAAAGTAGAGATGAGCCCTATAGGACCTGGTTGAAAGTAGAGCTGAGCCCTATAGGACCTGGTTGAAAGTAGAGCTGAGCCCTATGGGACCTGGTTGAAAGTAGAGCTGAGCCCTATAGGACCTGGTTGAAAGTAGAGCTGAGCCCTATAGGACCTGATTGAAAGTAGAGCTGAGCCCTATGGGACCTGGTTGAAAGTAGAGCTGAGCCCTATAGGACCTGGTTGAAAGTAGAGCTGAGCCCTATGGGACCTGATTGAAAGTAGAGCTGAGCCCTATAGGACCTGGTTGAAAGTAGAGCTGAGCCCTATAGGACCTGGTTGAAAGTAGAGTTGAGCCCTATGGGACCTGATTGAAAGTAGAGCTGAGCCCTATGGGACCTGGTTGAAAGTAGAGCTGAGCCCTATGGGACCTGGTTGAAAGTAGAGCTGAGCCCTATGGGACCTGGTTGAAAGTAGAGCTGAGCCCTATGGGACCTGGTTGAAAGTAGAGCTGAGCCCTATGGGACCTGGTTGAAAGTAGAACTGAGCCCTATGGGACCTGGTTGAAAGTAGAGCTGAGCCCTATAGGACCTGGTCCGAGCTGAGCCCTATAGGACCTGGTTAAAAGTAGAGCTGAGCCCTATGGGACCTGGTTGAAAGTAGAGCTGAGCCCTATGGGACCTGGTTGAAAGTAGAGCTGAGCCCTATAGGACCTGGTCCGAGCTGAGCCCTATAGGACCTGGTTGAAAGTAGAGCTGAGCCCTATAGGACCTGGTTGAAAGTAGAGCTGAGCCCTATGGGACCTGGTTGAAAGTAGAGCTGAGCCCTATAGGACCTGGTTGAAAGTAGAGCTGAGCTCTATGGGACCTGGTTGAAAGTAGAGCTGAGCCCTATGGGACCTGATTGAAAGTAGAGCTGAGCCCTATGGGACCTGGTTGAAAGTAGAGCTGAGCCCTATGGGACCTGGTTGAAAGTAGAGCTGAGCCCTATGGGACCTGGTTGAAAGTAGAGCTGAGCCCTATAGGACCTGGTCCGAGCTGAGCCCTATAGGACCTGGTTGAAAGTAGAGCTGAGCCCTATGGGACCTGGTTGAAAGTAGAGCTGAGCCCTATGGGACCTGGTTGAAAGTAGAGCTGAGCACTATAGGACCTGGTTGAAAGTAGAGCTGAGCCCTATGGGACCTGGTTGAAAGTAGAGCTGAGCCCTATAGGACCTGGTTGAAAGTAGAGATGAGCCCTATAGGACCTGGTTGAAAGTAGAGCTGAGCCCTATAGGACCTGGTTGAAAGTAGAGCTGAGCCCTATGGGACCTGGTTGAAAGTAGAGCTGAGCCCTATAGGACCTGGTTGAAAGTAGAGCTGAGCCCTATAGGACCTGATTGAAAGTAGAGCTGAGCCCTATGGGACCTGGTTGAAAGTAGAGCTGAGCCCTATAGGACCTGGTTGAAAGTAGAGCTGAGCCCTATGGGACCTGATTGAAAGTAGAGCTGAGCCCTATAGGACCTGGTTGAAAGTAGAGCTGAGCCCTATAGGACCTGGTTGAAAGTAGAGTTGAGCCCTATGGGACCTGATTGAAAGTAGAGCTGAGCCCTATGGGACCTGGTTGAAAGTAGAGCTGAGCCCTATGGGACCTGGTTGAAAGTAGAGCTGAGCCCTATGGGACCTGGTTGAAAGTAGAGCTGAGCCCTATGGGACCTGGTTGAAAGTAGAGCTGAGCCCTATGGGACCTGGTTGAAAGTAGAACTGAGCCCTATGGGACCTGGTTGAAAGTAGAGCTGAGCCCTATAGGACCTGGTCCGAGCTGAGCCCTATAGGACCTGGTTAAAAGTAGAGCTGAGCCCTATGGGACCTGGTTGAAAGTAGAGCTGAGCCCTATGGGACCTGGTTGAAAGTAGAGCTGAGCCCTATAGGACCTGGTCCGAGCTGAGCCCTATAGGACCTGGTTGAAAGTAGAGCTGAGCCCTATAGGACCTGGTTGAAAGTAGAGCTGAGCCCTATGGGACCTGGTTGAAAGTAGAGCTGAGCCCTATAGGACCTGGTTGAAAGTAGAGCTGAGCTCTATGGGACCTGGTTGAAAGTAGAGCTGAGCCCTATGGGACCTGATTGAAAGTAGAGCTGAGCCCTATGGGACCTGGTTGAAAGTAGAGCTGAGCCCTATGGGACCTGGTTGAAAGTAGAGCTGAGCCCTATGGGACCTGGTTGAAAGTAGAGCTGAGCCCTATAGGACCTGGTCCGAGCTGAGCCCTATAGGACCTGGTTGAAAGTAGAGCTGATCCCTATGGAACCTGGCTGAAAGTAGAGATGAGCCCTAACAGACCTGGTTGAAAGTAGAGCTGAGCCCTATGGGATCTGGCTTAAAGTAGAGCTGAGCCCTATGGGACCTGGTTGAAAGTAGAGCTGAGCCCTATGGGACCTGGTTGAAAGAAAAGCGGAGCCCTATGGGACCTGGTTGAAAGTAGAGCTGAGCGCTATAGGACCTGGTCCGAGCTGAGCCCTATAGGACCTGGTTGAAAGTAGAGCTGAGACCTATGGGACCTGGTTGAAAGTAGAGCTGAGCCCTATGGGACCTGGTTGAAAGTAGAGCTGAGCCCTATGGGACCTGGTTGAAAGTAGAGCTGAGCCCTATGGGACCTGTTTGAAAGTAGAGCTGAGCCCTATAGGACCTGGTTGAAAGTAGAGCTGAGCCCTATAGGACCTGGTTGAAAGTAGAGCTGAGCCCTATAGGACCTGGTTGAAAGTAGAGCTGAGCCCTATGGGACCTGGTTGAAAGTAGAGCTGAGCCCTATAGGACCTGGTTGAAAGTAGAGCTGAGCCCTATAGGACCTGGTTGAAAGTAGAGCTGAGCCCTATGGGACCTGGTTGAAAGTAGAGCTGAGCCCTATGGGACCTGGTTGAAAGTAGAGCTGAGCCCTATGGGACCTGGTTGAAAGTAGAGCTGAGCCCTATAGGACCTGGTTGAAAGTAGAGCTGAGCCCTATGGGACCTGGTTGAAAGTAGAGCTGAGCCCTAAGGGACCTGGTTGAAAGTAGAGCTGAGCCCTATGCGACCTGGTTGAAAGTAGAGCTGAGCCCTATGGGACCTGGTTGAAAGTAGAGCTGAGCCCTATGGGACCTGGTTGAAAGTAGAGCTGAGCCCTATAGGACCTGGTTGAAAGTAGAGCTGAGCCCTATGGGACCTGATTGAAAGTAGAGCTGAGCCCTATAGGACCTGGTTGAAAGTAGAGCTGAGCCCTATAGGACCTGGTTGAAAGTAGAGTTGAGCCCTATGGGACCTGATTGAAAGTAGAGCTGAGCCCTATGGGACCTGGTTGAAAGTAGAGCTGAGCCCTATGGGACCTGGTTGAAAGTAGAGCTGAGCCCTATGGGACCTGGTTGAAAGTAGAGCTGAGCCCTATGGGACCTGGTTGAAAGTAGAGCTGAGCCCTATGGGACCTGGTTGAAAGTAGAACTGAGCCCTATGGGACCTGGTTGAAAGTAGAGCTGAGCCCTATAGGACCTGGTCCGAGCTGAGCCCTATAGGACCTGGTTAAAAGTAGAGCTGAGCCCTATGGGACCTGGTTGAAAGTAGAGCTGAGCCCTATGGGACCTGGTTGAAAGTAGAGCTGAGCCCTATAGGACCTGGTCCGAGCTGAGCCCTATAGGACCTGGTTGAAAGTAGAGCTGAGCCCTATAGGACCTGGTTGAAAGTAGAGCTGAGCCCTATGGGACCTGGTTGAAAGTAGAGCTGAGCCCTATAGGACCTGGTTGAAAGTAGAGCTGAGCTCTATGGGACCTGGTTGAAAGTAGAGCTGAGCCCTATGGGACCTGATTGAAAGTAGAGCTGAGCCCTATGGGACCTGGTTGAAAGTAGAGCTGAGCCCTATGGGACCTGGTTGAAAGTAGAGCTGAGCCCTATGGGACCTGGTTGAAAGTAGAGCTGAGCCCTATAGGACCTGGTCCGAGCTGAGCCCTATAGGACCTGGTTGAAAGTAGAGCTGATCCCTATGGAACCTGGCTGAAAGTAGAGATGAGCCCTAACAGACCTGGTTGAAAGTAGAGCTGAGCCCTATGGGATCTGGCTTAAAGTAGAGCTGAGCCCTATGGGACCTGGTTGAAAGTAGAGCTGAGCCCTATGGGACCTGGTTGAAAGAAAAGCGGAGCCCTATGGGACCTGGTTGAAAGTAGAGCTGAGCGCTATAGGACCTGGTCCGAGCTGAGCCCTATAGGACCTGGTTGAAAGTAGAGCTGAGACCTATGGGACCTGGTTGAAAGTAGAGCTGAGCCCTATGGGACCTGGTTGAAAGTAGAGCTGAGCCCTATGGGACCTGGTTGAAAGTAGAGCTGAGCCCTATGGGACCTGTTTGAAAGTAGAGCTGAGCCCTATAGGACCTGGTTGAAAGTAGAGCTGAGCCCTATAGGACCTGGTTGAAAGTAGAGCTGAGCCCTATAGGACCTGGTTGAAAGTAGAGCTGAGCCCTATGGGACCTGGTTGAAAGTAGAGCTGAGCCCTATAGGACCTGGTTGAAAGTAGAGCTGAGCCCTATAGGACCTGGTTGAAAGTAGAGCTGAGCCCTATGGGACCTGGTTGAAAGTAGAGCTGAGCCCTATGGGACCTGGTTGAAAGTAGAGCTGAGCCCTATGGGACCTGGTTGAAAGTAGAGCTGAGCCCTATAGGACCTGGTTGAAAGTAGAGCTGAGCCCTATGGGACCTGGTTGAAAGTAGAGCTGAGCCCTAAGGGACCTGGTTGAAAGTAGAGCTGAGCCCTATGCGACCTGGTTGAAAGTAGAGCTGAGCCCTATGGGACCTGGTTGAAAGTAGAGCTGAGCCCTATGGGACCTGGTTGAAAGTAGAGCTGAGCCCTATGGGACCTGGTTGAAAGTAGAGCTGAGCCCTATGGGACCTGGTTGAAAGTAGAGCTGAGCCCTATGGGACCTGGTTGAAAGTAGAGCTGAGCATTATAGGACCTGGTCCGAGCTGAGCCCTATAGGACCTGGTTAAAAGTAGAGCTGAGCCCTATGGGACCTGGTTGAAAGTAGAGCTGAGCCCTATGGGACCTGGTTGAAAGTAGAGCTGAGCCCTATAGGACCTGGTCCGAGCTGAGCCCTATAGGACCTGGTTGAAAGTAGAGCTGAGCCCTATAGGACCTGGTTGAAAGTAGAGCTGAGCCCTATAGGACCTGGTTGAAAGTAGAGCTGATCCCTACGGAACCTGGCTGAAAGTAGAGCTGAGCCCTAACAGACCTGGTTGAAAGTAGAGCTGAGCCCTATAGGACCTGGTTGAAAGTAGAGCTGAGCCCTATAGGACCTGGTTGAAAGTAGAGCTGAGCCCTATGGGACCTGGTTGAAAGTAGAGCTGAGCCCTATAGGACCTGGTTGAAAGTAGAGCTGAGCCCTATGGGACCTGGTTGAAAGTAGAGCTGAGCCCTATGTGACCTGATTGAAAGTAGAGCTGAGCCCTATGGGACCTGGTTGAAAGTAGAGCTGAGCCCTATGGGACCTGGTTGAAAGAAAAGCTGGGCCCTATGGGACCTGGTTGAAAGTAGAGCTGAGCCCTATGGGACCTGGTTGAAAGTAGAGCTGAGCCCTATAGGACCTGGTTGAAAGTAGAGCTGAGCCCTATAGGACCTGGTTGAAAGTAGAGCTGAGCCCTATAGGACCTGGTTGAAAGTAGAGCTGAGCCCTATGGGACCTGGTTGAAAGTAGAGCTGAGCCCTATAGGACCTGGTTGAAAGTAGAGCTAAGCCCTATGGGGACCTGGTTGAAAGCAGAGCTGAGCCCTATGGGACCTGGTTGAAAGTAGAGCTGAGTCCTATGGGACCTGGTTGAAAGTAGAGCTGAGCCCTATGGGACCTGGTTGAAAGTAGAGCTGAGTCCTATGGGACCTGGTTGAAAGTAGAGCTGAGCCCTATAGGACCTGGTCCGAGCTGAGCCCTATAGGACCTGGTTGAAAGTAGAGCTGATCCCTATGGAACCTGGCTGAAAGTAGAGATGAGCCCTAACAGACCTGGTTGAAAGTAGAGCTGAGCCCTATGGGATCTGGCTTAAAGTAGAGCTGAGCCCTATGGGACCTGGTTGAAAGTAGAGCTGAGCCCTATGGGACCTGGTTGAAAGTAGAGCTGAGCCCTATGGGACCTGGTTGAAAGTAGAGCTGAGCCATATGGGACCTGGTTGAAAGTAGAGCTGAGCCCTATGGGACCTGTTTGAAAGTAGAGCTGAGCCCTATAGGACCTGGTTGAAAGTAGAGCTGAGCCCTATAGGACCTGGTTGAAAGTAGAGCTGAGCCCTATAGGACCTGGTTGAAAGTAGAGCTGAGCCCTATGGGACCTGGTTGAAAGTAGAGCTGAGCCCTATAGGACCTGGTTGAAAGTAGAGCTGAGCCCTATAGGACCTGGTTGAAAGTAGAGCTGAGCCCTATGGGACCTGGTTGAAAGTAGAGCTGAGCCCTATGTGACCTGGTTGAAAGTAGAGCTGAGCCCTATGGGACCTGGTTGAAAGTAGAGCTGAGCCCTATAGGACCTGGTTGAAAGTAGAGCTGAGCCCTATGGGACCTGGTTGAAAGTAGAGCTGAGCCCTAAGGGACCTGGTTGAAAGTAGAGCTGAGCCCTATGGGACCTGGTTGAAAGTAGAGCTGAGCCCTATGGGACCTGGTTGAAAGTAGAGCTGAGCCCTATGGGACCTGGTTGAAAGTAGAGCTGAGCCCTATAGGACCTGGTCCGAGCTGAGCCCTATAGGACCTGGTTAAAAGTAGAGCTGAGCCCTATGGGACCTGGTTGAAAGTAGAGCTGAGCCCTATGGGACCTGGTTGAAAGTAGAGCTGAGCCCTATAGGACCTGGTCCGAGCTGAGCCCTATAGGACCTGGTTGAAAGTAGAGCTGAGCCCTATAGGACCTGGTTGAAAGTAGAGCTGAGCCCTATAGGACCTGGTTGAAAGTAGAGCTGATCCCTACGGAACCTGGCTGAAAGTAGAGCTGAGCCCTAACAGACCTGGTTGAAAGTAGAGCTGAGCCCTATAGGACCTGGTTGAAAGTAGAGCTGAGCCCTATAGGACCTGGTTGAAAGTAGAGCTGAGCCCTATGGGACCTGGTTGAAAGTAGAGCTGAGCCCTATAGGACCTGGTTGAAAGTAGAGCTGAGCCCTATGGGACCTGGTTGAAAGTAGAGCTGAGCCCTATGGGACCTGATTGAAAGTAGAGCTGAGCCCTATGGGACCTGGTTGAAAGTAGAGCTGAGCCCTATGGGACCTGGTTGAAAGAAAAGCTGAGCCCTATGGGACCTGGTTGAAAGTAGAGCTGAGCCCTATGGGACCTGGTTGAAAGTAGAGCTGAGCCCTATAGGACCTGGTTGAAAGTAGAGCTGAGCCCTATAGGACCTGGTTGAAAGTAGAGCTGAGCCCTATAGGACCTGGTTGAAAGTAGAGCTGAGCCCTATGGGACCTGGTTAAAAGTAGAGCTGAGCCCTATAGGACCTGGTTGAAAGTAGAGCTAAGCCCTATGGGGACCTGGTTGAAAGTAGAGCTGAGCCCTATGGGACCTGGTTGAAAGTAGAGCTGAGTCCTATGGGACCTGGTTGAAAGTAGAGCTGAGCCCTATGGGACCTGGTTGAAAGTAGAGCTGAGCCCTATAGGACCTGGTCCGAGCTGAGCCCTATAGGACCTGGTTGAAAGTAGAGCTGATCCCTATGGAACCTGGCTGAAAGTAGAGATGAGCCCTAACAGACCTGGTTGAAAGTAGAGCTGAGCCCTATGGGATCTGGCTTAAAGTAGAGCTGAGCCCTATGGGACCTGGTTGAAAGTAGAGCTGAGCCCTATGGGACCTGGTTGAAAGTAGAGCTGAGCCCTATGGGACCTGGTTGAAAGTAGAGCTGAGCCCTATGGGACCTGGTTGAAAGTAGAGCTGAGCCCTATGGGACCTGTTTGAAAGTAGAGCTGAGCCCTATAGGACCTGGTTGAAAGTAGAGCTGAGCCCTATAGGACCTGGTTGAAAGTAGAGCTGAGCCCTATGGGACCTGGTTGAAAGTAGAGCTGAGCCCTATAGGACCTGGTTGAAAGTAGAGCTGAGTCCTATGGGACCTGGTTGAAAGTAGAGCTGAGCCCTATGGGACCTGGTTGAAAGTAGAGCTGAGCCCTATAGGACCTGGTCCGAGGTGAGCCCTATAGGACCTGGTTGAAAGTAGAGCTGATCCCTATGGAACCTGGCTGAAAGTAGAGATGAGCCCTAACAGACCTGGTTGAAAGTAGAGCTGAGCCCTATGGGATCTGGCTTAAAGTAGAGCTGAGCCCTATGGGACCTGGTTGAAAGTAGAGCTGAGCCCTATGGGACCTGGTTGAAAGAAAAGCGGAGCCCTATGGGACCTGGTTGAAAGTAGAGCTGAGCGCTATAGGACCTGGTCCGAGCTGAGCCCTATAGGACCTGGTTGAAAGTAGAGCTGAGCCCTATGGGACCTGGTTGAAAGTAGAGCTGAGCCCTATGGGACCTGGTTGAAAGTAGAGCTGAGCCCTATGGGACCTGGTTGAAAGTAGAGCTGAGCCCTATGGGACCTGTTTGAAAGTAGAGCTGAGCCCTATGGGACCTGGTTGAAAGTAGAGCTGAGCCCTATGGGACCTGGTTGAAAGTAGAGCACTAAAAATGGATTATGGTGCCATTTGGGACAAAGCCCCTCTGTCTTTCTCTCCAGACTTGGTTACATATTTGTTCTGATAACTGGCTGTAACATCAAGTCTCCAGTTATCTCTAGTACAACATCTCCCCCTCATCTCCCCTTCTCCCTTCTCCTCCATTCTTTTTATTTATTTTATTTAACCTTAAACATAAAAAGACCATTGAGACCCAGAGTCTCTTTTTCAAGGGAGACCTGGCCAAGAAGGTAGCAACTGCCCAAGGCGGCGCAGGCTGAGTCAGGGAGCCGTCGGAGGGGTTGGAAGGATGACCCCACCACCGTACTCCCCAATCCGACAGTCAGCCGGGCTAAAGGACTGCAGACCCGTAGAGAGACAGCTATATGAGAGTCGAGCTACCGCAGCCGACCCCAGATGGATGAACATCAAAGGAGGTGTTTCGAGTGTGGCGCCGGGGACACCTCGCATGGAGTTGATGCCATCAGCGGGCCAGGAAGACGAGCCGGGCTATGCAGTAAACTACGTCACCTCCTGTTGGGCCCACAGACCACCAACCACCAGGATACATGGCCAATCAATCAATCACATTTATTTATAAAGCCCTTCTTACATCAGCTGATGTCACAAAGTGGTGTACAGAAACCCAGCCTAAAACCCCAAACAGCAAGCAATGCAGGTGTAGAAGCATGGTCCCGGTGAAAGTTGACGGTCATGACACTCATGCTCTGTAGGATTTCGGGAGCATGTTAACGCTCATACAAGTGCCTGCTGGCACATCCGAGCGACCGTGGTGAGGAGTTGTCCATCTCTCGCGTCCCCGGCAACACCAAGAAGGTAATCGACCGGGCAGGCCACCATCGTGATGCCGCAAGAGAACTGCCAGATGGTGGTGGGTGCCGTACCCCTACTCGTTGAACGAGATTGTCCGCTGTTCACGGCACTGTGGAGGCACGAGCTGGGATAAAGAATACGAGCCGGCGACCGACGAGAGCGGGGACGGACCGTCGCCTGGTTCCATATGAGCCTTGGAAAACTATTGCCGCAGCTGCCCGGGGTGTCAAATCACCGCCGCAAAAGCACACTTCCGGCACCCGCTGATTCCGGAAGTATCATTTAAACGCATTGCCATGGACATAGTGGGCCCACTGGTAAAAACATCCTGAGGACACCGGTACATTCAGCTTATAGTAGATTATGCCACCTGATATCCCGAGGCTATTCCCCTATGGGCGGCAGTCTCCACCTCTTCAGCCGGGTGGGCATCCCAAACAAGATCCTGACCGACCAAGGTACCGAGTTCATGTCCCGACTAATGAAGGCTTTGTGTCTCCTACAGACAGATGGGCTCGTCAAACGGTTCAATAAGACTCTCAAACAAACGCTGCGGAAGATGAGGGAGCGGACGACAGCCATATGGCCAGTGGTAAGGGAACATATGGGGAAGGCCCAGTGCGGCCAAACCAAGGTCTACAATCAGGCTACCCAGCCCAGAGAGTTCCATGTGGGTGAGATGATAGTTTTAATCCCCACCGCAGAAAGTAAGTTCCTGGCAACATGGCACGGGTCGTATGAGGTAACAGAGAAGCTGGGACGCATAAATTACCGCGTACGGCAGCTGTTGAGATGGAAGCCCCAAAAAGATTTACAACGTGAACCCATTGAAGAGGTGGCAAGTGTGGACAGCCTTGGCCGTGTTGTGGTCAAAGCCCAGAAGTATGCGCTCCGGGAGTTAATCGATCGTGAGCTTATCGAACGACCCTCATTGAACACCACGTCCGCACCCGGTCCAGAGAAACGTTCCCGAAAAAGAGGCTATACTGGATCCCCGAAGGAAGGCTGTGAAGCAGGAGGCGGCTATGCTGAGGATGGGAGTCATCGAGGAGTACCACAGCGCATGGTGCCCAAACCAGACGGTAGTCTGCGTTTCTGCAATGACTTCCGGGCTTTTTGTGTTCAATGCCGAGGGTGGACAAGCTCATCGACTGGTTGTGAAACGCCCGGTACCTGCCCAAGGTATATTGGCAAGTACGTTTGGCAGCCTCCTCCCGGGAGAAAATGCCATTCTCAACAACGGATGGCTTATACCAATACCATGGACTGAGTCCTCCGACCCCACCAAACAGTACGCACAGGCCTATTTGAATGATGTCATCATCCACAGCCAAAGTTGGGAAGAGCAAATGACACGCCTCCAGGCGGTGCTGGACTCGCTCAGGCAACCCGGGTTGACAGAGAACACCCAAGAAATGCAAGCTGGGGTTTGAGGATGTGGAGTACCTTGGATATTTAATCAGACGGAGGCACGTCAAGCCCCTGGAGAGGAAGGTCCAGGCAGTTCGTGACTGGCCTGTTCCCCGCACCAAGACACAGGTGAAGTCCTTCCTGGGGCTGGCGGGATACTATAGCCAGTTTATCCCCAACTTTGCAGCTAAAGCCTCTCCCTTACCGATCTGACCAAGGCCCGCCTCCCGAAAACAGTGAAGTGGTCGGATGAGGCTGAAGCGGCGTTCAGGAAGAAGCTGAAGGAAGCCCTGTGCTCCCATCGGATTCTCGTGACACCCGATTTACAGGTACCGATGCTGGTGCAGACAGATGCCTGAGACACGGGACTTGGGGCCGTCCTGTCCCAGGTACACAATGGGGAGGAACATCCCAAAAGGGAAGAGTAGGGTGAAGGAGGAGAGGACAGGAAAAGGCTTTGTAGATGAACACATACAAATGTTGCTTTCGGCGCATATAAAATGAGGGCCAATGAGGGCCAACCCACCATTTGGCAGAAGGTGCAATGGTGGGTGAGTGACTTGGCATTTGTCATAAAGCGTTAGGATGCATGATAAACAGAGTCCAGTCTCTGTTAGACAGAGGAGGCTGCATGGTAAACAGAGTCCAGTCTCTGTAAGACAGAGGAGGCTGCATGATAAACAGAGTCCAGTCTCTGTCAGACAGAGGAGGCTGCATGATAAACATAGTTATTTTTACAGTAACACACTGTACCCTATGAAGACACAGTAACACACTGTACCCTATGAAGACACAGTATGAAGACACAGTAACACACTGTACCCTATGAAGACACAGTAACACACTGTACCCTATGAAGACACAGTAACACACTGTACCCTATGAAGACACAGTAACACGCTGTACCCTATGAAGACACAGTAACACACTGTACCCTATGAAGACACAGTAACACGCTGTACCCTATGAAGAAACCCATTATTGTTGGTCTGTCAATATGCCATCAATAGGAGTAGATACTAATCCACCTCCACAATATGCCATCCAATAGGAGTAGATACTAATCCACCTCGAGTAGATACTAATCCACCTCGAGTAGATACTAATCCACCTCCACAATATGCCATCAATAGGAGTAGATACTAATCCACCTCCACAATATGCCATCAATAGGAGTAGATACTAATCCACCTCCACAATATGCCATCAGTAGGAGTAGATACTAATCCACCTCCACAATATGCCATCAATAGGAGTAGATACTAATCCACCTCCACAATATGCCATCAATAGGAGTAGATACTAATCCACCTCCACAATATGCCATCAATAGGAGTAGATACTAATCCACCTCCACAATATGCCATCAATAGGAGTAGATACTAATCCACCTCCACAATATGCCATCAATAGGAGTAGATACTAATCCACCTCCACAATATGCCATCAATAGGAGTAGATACTAATCCACCTCCACAATATGCCATCAGTAGGAGTAGATACTAATCCACCTCCACAATATGCCATCAATAGGAGTAGATACTAATCCACCTCCACAATATGCCATCAATAGGAGTAGATACTAATCCACCTCCACAATATGCCATCAATAGGAGTAGATACTAATCCACCTCCACAATATGCCATCAGTAGGAGTAGATACTAATCCACCTCCACAATATGCCATCAATAGGAGTAGATACTAATCCACCTCCACAATATGCCATCAATAGGAGTAGATACTAATCCACCTCCACAATATGCCATCAATAGGAGTAGATACTAATCCACCTCCACAATATGCCATCAGTAGGAGTAGATACTAATCCACCTCCACAATATGCCATCAATAGGAGTAGATACTAATCCACCTCCACAATGTGCCATCAATAGGAGTAGATACTAATCCACCTCCACAATATGCCATCAATAGGAGTAGATACTAATCCACCTCCACAATATGCCATCAATAGGAGTAGATACTAATCCACCTCCACAATATGCCATCAATAGGAGTAGATACTAATCCACCTCCACAATATGCCATCAATAGGAGTAGATACTAATCCACCTCCACAATATGCCATCAGTAGGAGTAGATACTAATCCACCTCCACAATATGCCATCAATAGGAGTAGATACTAATCCACCTCCACAATATGCCATCAATAGGAGTAGATACTAATCCACCTCCACAATGCCATCAATAGGAGTAGATACTAATCCACCTCCACAATATGCCATCAATGGGAGTAGATACTAATCCACCTCCACAATATGCCATCAATAGGAGTAGATACTAATCCACCTCCACAATATGCCATCAATAGGAGTAGATACTAATCCACCTCCACAATATGCCATCAATAGGAGTAGATACTAATCCACCTCCACAATATGCCATCAATAGGAGTAGATACTAATCCACCTCCACAATATGCCATCAATAGGAGTAGATACTAATCCACCTCCACAATATGCCATCAATAGGAGTAGATACTAATCCACCTCCACAATATGCCATCAATAGGAGTAGATACTAATCCACCTCCACAATATGCCATCAATAGGAGTAGATACTAATCCACCTCCACAATATGCCATCAGTAGGAGTAGATACTAATCCACCTCCACAATATGCCATCAATAGGAGTAGATACTAATCCACCTCCACAATATGCCATCAATAGGAGTAGATACTAATCCACCTCCACAATATGCCATCAATAGGAGTAGATACTAATCCACCTCCACAATATGCCATCAGTAGGAGTAGATACTAATCCACCTCCACAATATGCCATCAATAGGAGTAGATACTAATCCACCTCCACAATATGCCATCAATAGGAGTAGATACTAATCCACCTCCACAATATGCCATCAATAGGAGTAGATACTAATCCACCTCCACAATATGCCATCAGTAGGAGTAGATACTAATCCACCTCCACAATATGCCATCAATAGGAGTAGATACTAATCCACCTCCACAATGTGCCATCAATAGGAGTAGATACTAATCCACCTCCACAATATGCCATCAATAGGAGTAGATACTAATCCACCTCCACAATATGCCATCAATAGGAGTAGATACTAATCCACCTCCACAATATGCCATCAATAGGAGTAGATACTAATCCACCTCCACAATATGCCATCAATAGGAGTAGATACTAATCCACCTCCACAATATGCCATCAGTAGGAGTAGATACTAATCCACCTCCACAATATGCCATCAATAGGAGTAGATACTAATCCACCTCCACAATATGCCATCAATAGGAGTAGATACTAATCCACCTCCACAATATGCCATCAATAGGAGTAGATACTAATCCACCTCCACAATATGCCATCAATAGGAGTAGATACTAATCCACCTCCACAATATGCCATCAATAGGAGTAGATACTAATCCACCTCCACAATATGCCATCAATAGGAGTAGATACTAATCCACCTCCACAATATGCCATCAATAGGAGTAGATACTAATCCACCTCCACAATATGCCATCAATAGGAGTAGATACTAATCCACCTCCACAATATGCCATCAATAGGAGTAGATACTAATCCACCTCCACAATATGCCATCAATAGGAGTAGATACTAATCCACCTCCACAATATGCCATCAATAGGAGTAGATACTAATCCACCTCCACAATATGCCATCAGTAGGAGTAGATACTAATCCACCTCCACAATATGCCATCAATAGGAGTAGATACTAATCCACCTCCACAATGCCATCAATAGGAGTAGATACTAATCCACCTCCACAATATGCCATCAATAGGAGTAGATACTAATCCACCTCCACAATATGCCATCAATAGGAGTAGATACTAATCCACCTCGAGTAGATACTAATCCACCTCCACAATATGCCATCAATAGGAGTAGATACTAATCCACCTCCACAATATGCCATCAATAGGAGTAGATACTAATCCACCTCGAGTAGATACTAATCCACCTCCACAATATGCCATCAGTAGGAGTAGATACTAATCCACCTCCACAATATGCCATCAATAGGAGTAGATACTAATCCACCTCCACAATATGCCATCAATAGGAGTAGATACTAATCCACCTCCACAATATGCCATCAATAGGAGTAGATACTAATCCACCTCCACAATATGCCATCAATAGGAGTAGATACTAATCCACCTCCACAATATGCCATCAATAGGAGTAGATACTAATCCACCTCCTCTGGAACTACAAAAGCTTTGAGTTGAACCATGGTTAGAACCCAACACTTCAAAACACATCATTAAATAATGTACCATTTCACTAGCAACGGCAAGAGCTGGTCAACATCGTCTCCTTCTGACCAGGAGAGGGGAAGATGCTGCCTGGCAGGCCTATTGCGCAGCTGAGCATTGGGAATTTGCCTGAATGAACACAACTAAAGGACAACAGTTTGGTCAGAGGGCCGTGTGGGTGTAAAGAGTGAACATATGGATTACGTTCAGAGACAAAGCTAGTCAACCCTGAGCCCTGTTCAATGCCAGACATGGTTTAACACTGTCATGAGGATATGGCTGCATACACAGGTGGCTAGAAGGCTTCCCTCCCTCCCTTCCTCCCTCCCTCCATTCATCCCTCCCTCCCTTCCTTCAGTCATCCCTCCCTCCCTCCATTCATCCCTCCCTTCCTCCATCCATCCATCCCTCCCTCCCTCCCTCCCTCCCTTCATCCCTCCCTTCCTCCATCCATCCCTCCCTCCCTTCATCCCTTCCTCCCTCCCTCCCTTCATCCCTCCCTCCCTTCATCCATCCCTCCCTTCATCCATCCCTCCCTCCCCCTCCCTCCCTTCCTCCCTCCCTCCCTCCCTCCCTCCATTCATCCATCCATCCCTCCCTTCCTCCCTCCATCCATCCCTTCCTCCCTCCATCCATCCCTTCCTCCCTCCCTTCATCCCTCCCTTCATCCCTTCATCCATCCCTCCCTCCCTTCCTCCATCCCTACCTTCCTCCCTCCATCCATCCCTTCCTCCCTCCATCCATCCCTTCCTCCCTTCATCCCTTCATCCATCCCTCCCTCCCTTCCTCCATCCCTTCCTTCCTCTATCCCTCCCTTCATCCCTCCCTCCATCCATCCATCCATCCATCCCTTCCTTCATCCATCCATCCCTCCCTTCCTCCATCCATCCCTTCATCCCTCCCTTCCTCCATCCCTACACCCTTCTGGAGCAGCTAGCTGCCCATCTAATCTCTGGGGAAGAATAAAATCCGTTCGAAAGAGAGGGCGAGTTGAGGGGGGTCCCGTCTGGCTGCAAAGAGAAACAGTGGGGGGTGAGAGGAACAACAGGGAGGGGGGGGCACAGATACACAGTGATGTCAGAGGTGATGGAGGGCCAGTTGGCGACACAGACAGCTTCCTACTCAGGTTGGGGGTATGAGGAGCTGAGCTGAATGTAGAGGGCACTGAGTCAAACTCGGAGAGACCGTGAGGTGAGACGCGGATGCAGCTTGAGCCCCACCCTCTTCAACATATACATCAACGGATTGGCCAGGGCACTAGAACATCTAGACACCGCTGTCCTAGAGCATAGAAAACTAGACATACCTCGGGCCTAAACATCAGCGTCACAGGTAACTTCCACAAAGCTGTGAACGATCTGAGAGACAAGGCAAGATGGGCATTCTATGACATCAACAGAAGATTTGACATACCAATTAGGATCTGGCTAAAAATAATTGAATCAGTTATAGAACCCATTGCCCTTTATGGTTGTGAGGTCTGGGGTCCGCTCACCAACCAAGACTTTACAAAATGGGACAAACACCAAATTGAGACTCTGCACGCAGAATTCTGCAAAATACCCTCCGTGTAAAATATAACACACCAAATAATGCAGAGCAGAATCAGGCCGATACCCACTAAAATACAGAAAAATTATACAACCATCAAAAAAGAGAGCGAGAGAGCGAGAGCGAGAGAGAGACCTACTGGACCTACTGACCTTTGTTACTAGCAAAACACTGGGGCCAACCACAGCAAAACACTTGTGCCAACCACAGCAAAACACTGGTGCCAACCACAGCAAAACACTGGTGCCAACCACAGCAAAACACTGGTGCCAACCACAGCAAAACACTGGGGCCAACCACAGCAAAACACTGGTGCCAACCACAGCAAAACACTGGTGCCAACCACAGCAAAACACTGGTGCCAACCACAGCAAAACACTGGTGCCAACCACAGCAAAACACTGGGGCCAACCACAGCAAAACACTGGGGCCAACCACAGCAAAACACTGGTGCCAACCACAGCAAAACACTGGTGTCATAACTCGCTAATAATGAGTGATTCTGAACCTCCCACTGCACCTAGAAGAAGAACAAGACATAAGACAAAAAGTCCTCAAAAAATATTTGATTAAAAAAAAAGAGGATTTGATCTTACTGCTTTTAGCCCATTGAAACGCATTGAATAACAGATTCACTACATGGAACAGATGGTTCCCCCTCCTTTAGATTTGGCCATTGTGTTGATCAGGATTGTTTTACATGTATTTAACCCCTTGTTCTGTCGCACTAAACAGTCTCCATATATACTTCCATTCATCATTTCCCAACCGGGACCGTGGCACCTTCAGACCAGTCTGTGTCCGTGAGAGTCTCAACTTTCCACAGAGGGGTCGTATTAGTCTGTAGCCCAAACTGTTTGGACACTTACAGACCAGTCTGTGGGCGTGAGAGTCTCAACTTTCCACAGAGGGGTCGTATTAGTCTGTAGCCCAAACTGTTTGGACACTTACAGACCAGCCTGTGGGCGTGAAAGTCTCAACTTTCCACAGAGGGGTCGTATTAGTCTGTAGCCCAAACTGTTTGGACACTTACAGACCAGCCTGTGGGCGTGAGAGTCTCAACTTTCCACAGAGGGGTCGTATTAGTCTGTAGCCCAAACTGTTTGGACACTTACAGACCAGTCTGTGGGCGTGAGAGTCTCAACTTTCCACAGAGGGGTCGTATTAGACTGTAGCCCAAACTGTTTGGACACTTACAGACCAGTCTGTGGGCGTGAGAGTCTCAACTTTCCACAGAGGGGTCGTATTAGTCTGTAGCCCAAACTGTTTGGACACTTACAGACCAGTCTGTGGGCGTGAAAGTCTCAACTTTCCACAGAGGGGTCGTATTAGTCTGTAGCCCAAACTGTTTGGACACTTACAGACCAGCCTGTGGGCGTGAGAGTCTCAACTTTCCACAGAGGGGTCGTATTAGTCTGTAGCCCAAACTGTTTGGACACTTACAGACCAGCCTGTGGGCGTGAGAGTCTCAACTTTCCACAGAGGGGTCGTATTAGTCTGTAGCCCAAACTGTTTGGACACTTACAGACCAGTCTGTGGGCGTGAGAGTCTCAACTTTCCACAGAGGGGTCGTATTAGTCTGTAGCCCAAACTGTTTGGACACTTACAGACCAGTCTGTGGGCGTGAGAGTCTCAACTTTCCACAGAGGGGTCGTATTAGTCTGTAGCCCAAACTGTTTGGACACTTACAGACCAGTGGAGGCTGCTGAGGGGAGGACGGGCTCATTATAATAGCTGGAATGGAGTCAATGGAGTGAAATCAACCAGATAGAAACCGCGTCTTTGATGTGTTTGATACCATTCCAGTGAATCCATTCCAGACATTATTATGAGCCTTCCTCCACTGCTACAGACAGGAGTTGGCACATCAGCTGTACCGACTTCAGACGAGTCTCCAGACGCTTGTGGGGGTCGTAGAGTAAAATGGAGAACACCGTGTTCGTGATGAGTCTCGTCTTTTTTTCCAACTGGTACCGGGGGCCCTTTACACGAGGCCTGTAGGCGTCCAAGTGAAAAACAACCGACATGTTCCTGAGAGTCCACAGATATAATAGTTTTGTTGGCCAAACCATTCGGACGCTACAGAAGATTTTGTTGAAAATACAGATTTTTCGGGACGTCTCGGGGTCTGACAAACACCGCTCTGTCATCTTTCATCGAAGATCCAGAAGTGTTACATCGAATGTGGTGGATTGAGATGCAAAAAAATAAATAGATATTTATATCCGAAACTGAATGACTTTTATGGGGATGTTTTTATTAAGCTAATCACATCAACCTTAGGGGGCAAAGTAATCCAAAAGTTACTAAAAGTAATCAGATTACGTTACTGACTGAGGTAATCAAAAGCTATGTTACTGATTACAATTTTAGGCTGGTAACTAGTAACGGATTACATTTCTAAAGTAACCTACCCAGCCCTGCACACACACACACACACACACACGAGCCTAGTATCAACAACTTGAGAATAGCAGGCTATCACCAACTGAGAAGTTCTCATCAGTAGTGAGCTACAAAACAAAACCGATTGAATCGGGTGATGATTAATATAATGATGACTGTTGATATTTCATCAATATTTTTAAAAAAAGGAGAAAACAGTAAACGCAGACTATGCAAACGTCCCCTGCGCTGTACTATAGGGCTTTGTCATGAGACACGCACGACGTCGATAACGTAACCTAATGTCAACCTTTTTCCAAGCAAATGTAGCGGTCGAAAAGGCGGTAACACATCACACATTGCAAATCCATTCTATTCAAAAACGATATGTATATTTTGGTCCAGCTTTTTCTTGCAATGCAATGCGGACGAATGAGTTCTATGTAACTCTTGAAACTTCAATGATTCTCCAACTTTGAATTATGGAACTCAGGCTCTTGACGTTCAAATAAATAGCTCATATACATTATCTTCTATACATTATCTTCTATACATTATCTTCTAAACAATGCTTTTTATAGCTTTGGATCTATTCAACCAATTCACCTAGAATAAGAACCCTTTAAAAAATAAATAGTAGATGAAGAATACAACCTGATCTAAACAGCATGTTAAGGAATCATTTGTTTTGTGTTACACTAGCTGATGCACCCTCAACTCCGTTCTCTTATATCGAGGCGGAGTTCAGCTTTGATGACTGGTCGCGGAATTTGCAAGCAACAACATGAGTCGATTCTTGTAAAAAATGTAAATTCTGAAAACGCTTACCTGTACTTATGCTTGTCCCGTACAACTGATGCCCACATGCAAATGCTGAAATTCCAACTTTCAATAAAAACTTTTAGGGAATACAACCACGGACTTCTCCTTAGTTGAGGGTTCCTCCGCTAAAAGGGGATTCATTTACGCCTGAGTAGCAAAACAAAACGTTAGTTATCCGAAGAGTAGACTTCTCAAATAACTGAAAACAATCCAGGGAAATTATTTTCTGCACGCAAATAATAATAAATAAATAAAAGTCCTTCATACAATGTATTCACAAATGTGCGCGAAGCCTAAATATGAAATTACATTGAATCATAAATTAATCCTTGCTAAATTAAGACGGGACTGTTGTGCGCGTTCGTCACTGGTAGCGTCGCTTGACACCAGCGGTTCGTCAGCAACATTAAAAAGGTACTTCCGGGTCACGGAACTTCGGAAAGTTTCAGAATAAAAGTCCCCCACGTCAAATATTGTCTTAGCTCCATTGTTGGTTAAGGGCTTGTAAGTAAGCATTTCACGGTAAGTTCTACACCTGTTGTATTCATGATATATTCTAAATAATTGCTAAACATGAACAATTATTCATGTTTGTTCATTTTTACCTGACATTTGCATTAAATGTGAGTTTTAAATTAATAGCTCCAATGCAATCAAATCAAATGTTATTTATCACATGAGTTGAATACAACAAGTGTAGACTTTACAGTGAAGTGTGGCAGATGTGTTGTTGTCTTCCCTTACCACCTGGGGGCGGCCCGTCAGGAAGTCCAGGATCCAGTTGCAGTGGGAGGTGTTTAGTCCCAGGGTCTTTAGCTTAGTGATGAGCTTTGAGGGCACGACGGTGTTGAACACTGAGCTGTAGTCAATGAATAGCATTCTCACACAGGTGTTCCTTTTGTCCAGGTGGGAAAGGGCAGTGTGGAATGCAATAGAGATTGCATCATCTGTGGATCTGTTGGGGCAGGATGCAAATTGTAGTGGGTCTATGGTTTCTGGGATAATGGTGTTGTGAGCCATGACCAGCCTTTCAAAGCTCTTCATGGGTACAGATGTGAGTGCTACGGGTCAGTTGTCTGGAACAACTGATGCTCTCATGCATGTTTCAGTGTTACTTGGCTCGAAGCGAGCATAGAAGCAATTTAGCTCGTCTGGGAGGTTTGTGTCACTGGGCAGCTCTCAGCTTGTGGCATGTGCTTTCCTTTGTAGTCTGTAACAGTTTGCAGGCACTGCCACATCCAACGAGCGTCGCAGCCGGTGTTGTACGATTCAATCTAGTTTTTACATCTCAACTGTCAGTAGAAACCACATTTGTTTAAGCAAGTCAGCCATATCAGCTATGTCTTTTTAAAAAGGCAGTAAATGAGGCTGAATGAACTGTTCCGCTGCCAGACAAGGCTCTGCTGATAGCCAGGTGTAGCAGTGGTAAGGTGTTGGGACTCTGCTGATAGCCAGGTGTAGCAGTGTTAAGGTGTTGGGACTCTGCTGTTGGGACAGCTTTATGTAGGCCCTAACAGTTTGTGGGCACCATTTGTTACCATTATAGTGTAATTAATGTGTTGTTTAGTGTTGTGTTGTGTAGTGTAGTGGCTTTGCTGGCATGGATCCCACTGTCTTTTGTTTTTTGATGCCCCACCAAGATTTCAAATCGCCACTGTCAGGTAGATGGAAGTAATCTAACGTTACAGAGATAACATCAATGAATTCATTCACGATAACATGAGATGTTGTATTTTGAATGAATTATCAGGGGAAAAAAAGATGATTGCATTAATGTTATCTAAGAATGTGTATATCAGACTCATTGAGTAGGATTGGTGAACGTCTTGAAATAACGCTTCCGTGGACATCGTCAAAAGCTCAATCTGCAATGATGTGCCGAAAGTGGTGTAACCTGTACACACACAGATTGTTTGGTGTGTTTCAGGAGCTGGTATACTGAACCCTGATCTTACTTCTGTGATACTGTTGATGATAATTTGTTATGAATAAAGTCTAAATTAATAAATTGCTTAGCACCAGTAAATGAACAAGAATCATACAAATAAAATAAAAAATATTTGGATTGTATTACAATTGTATGACCAAAGGTATGTGGACACCTGCTCGTCGAATATCTCATTCCAAAATCACAGGCAGTAATATGGAGTTGGTGCTTTAACAGCCTCCTCTCTTCTGGGAAGGCTTTCCACTAGATGTTGTAATATTTCTGTGGGGACTTGTTTCCCAAGAGCGTGGTGGGCGATTAGGTCCGTTGTCGGTGTTCCAATTTGTCCTAAAGGTTTTCAATGGGGTTAAGGTCAGGGATATGTGCAGGCCAGTCAAGTTCTTCGACACTGATCTCAACAAACCATTTCTGTATGGACCTCGCTTTGTGCACGGGGGCATTGTCATGCTGAAACAGGAAAGGACTTTCCCCAAACTGTTGCCACTAAGTTGGAAGCACAGAAACGTCTAGAATGTCATTGTATGCTTGTAGCGTTAAGATCTCCCTTCACTGGAACTATGGGGCCCGAACCATGAAAAACAGCCCCAGACCGTTATTCCTTCTTCACCAAACTTTACAGTAGGCACTATGCATTGGTGCAGGTAGGATTATCCTGGCATCCGCCAAACTCAGATTCGTCTGTCGGACAACCAGATGGTGAAGCGTGATTCATCACTCCAGAGAACGTGTTTCCTCTGCCACAGAATCCAATGGCAGAGAGCTTTACACCCCTCCAGCTGACGCTTAGCATTGCTCATGGTGATCTTAGGCTTGTGTGTGGCTGCTCGGCCATGGAAACCCATTTCATGAAGATCCTGGAGAACAGTTCTTGTGCTGACATTTCTTCCAGAGGCAGTTTGCAACCGAGGACAGATGATTTTTACGCACTACGTACTTCAGCACTCGGCGCTCCAGTTCTGTGAGCTTCTGTGGCCTACCACTTCACGGTCCGGTTCTGTGAGCTTCTGTGGCCTACCACTTCACGGTCCGGTTCTGTGAGCTTCTGTGGCCTACCACTTCACGGTCCGGTTCTGTGAGCTTCTGTGGCCTACCACTTCACGGTCCGGTTCTGTGAGCTTCTGTGGCCTACCACTTCACGGTCCGGTTCTTGTGTGGCCTACCACTTCACGGTTAAGCCGCTGTTGCTCCTTGACGTTTCCACTTCACAATAACAGCCCTTACAGTTGACCGCGGCAGCTCTAGCAGGGCAGAAATTTGACAAACTGACTTGTTGGAAAGGTGGCATCTTATAACGGTGCCAGATTGAAAATCACTGAGTTCTTCGGTACGGACCATTCTACTGCAAATGTTTGGAGATTGTATTGTTTTTAAAAATGTTATTTTTTACATTTTACCCCCCTTTTTTCGTGGTATCCAATTGTTAGTAGTTAGTATCTTGTCTCATCTCTACAACTCCCGTACGGGCTCGGGAGAGACGAAGGTTCAAAGTCACGTGTCCTCCGAAACACAACCCAGCCGCACTGCTTCTTAACACAGCGTGCATCCAACCCGGAAGCCAGCCGCACCAATGTGTCGGAGGAAACACCGTGCACCTGGCAACCTGGATAGCGCGCACTGCGCCTGGTCCACCACAGGAGTAAAATAATAATAATAATAAAAATAATTTAAACATTATTCACTATGCAAAGCTACAACAAACAAAAAAAAGATTGATTTTGTACCATAACAGACGCATAGGGGTTTTACCACGGACTTTTATTTTGAAGGCAAAATCCGAAAACCGGAAGTCTTCTTGTGTATAGATGCAGTTACGTTTTGCTGAAGTTGAGCCTAAATAATATTTCCATGCTCCGTCTTCAGAGCAGAACCCCGACTGCATGGGGCGGAGTCAGCGCCATTGATTTATGAGCTCTTTGTCCAATCAGGGAGAAGTTGACAGAATAATGAGATATATAGCCTCCTCGGGATCTGTTCTCTTTATAAAATGAGGTATAAAGGGTTATTAATAACGGTTAATATAATAATGTAATAAACAAGTAAAACCATTGAATTGGTGTGTGTGTCCCACAATTTCTACTGGGCTACTGCTGCCTTCCCCCTCCCTGGCCAGTGGGCTAAATCAAATAAAATGTATTTATATAGCCCTTTGTACATCAGCTGATATCTCAAAGTGCTGTACAGAAACCCAGCCTAAAACCCCAAACAGCAAGCAATGCAGGTGTAGAAGCACGGTGGCTAGGAAAAACTACCTAGAAAGGCCAAAACCTAGGAAGAAACCTAGAGAGGAACCAGGCTATGTGGGGTGGCCAGTCCTCTTCTGGCTGTGCCGGGTGGAGATTATAACAGAACATGGCCAAGATGTTCAAATGTTCATAAATGACCAGCATGGTCGAATAATAATAAGGCTGAACAGTTGAAACTGGAGCAGCAGCACAGTCAGGTGGACTGGGGACAGCAAGGAGTCATCATGTCAGGTATTCCTGGGGCATGGTCCTAGGGCTCAGGTCAGTTGAAACTGGAGCAGCAGCACGGCCAGGTGGACTGGGGACAGCAAGGAGTCATCATGTCAGGTAGTCCTGGGGCATGGTCCTAGGGCTCAGGTCCTCAGAGAGAGAGAAAGAAAGAGAGAAGGAGAGAATTAGAGAACGCACACAGGACACCGAATAGGACAGGAGAAGTACTCCAGATATAACAAACTGACCCTAGCCCACCGACACATAAACTACTGCAGCATAAATACTGGAGGCTGAGACAGGATGGGTCAGGAGACACTGTGGCCCCATCCGAGGACACCCCCGGACAAGGCCAAACAGGAAGGATATAACCCCACCCACTTGGTCAAAGCATAGCCCCCACACCACTAGAGGGATATCTTCAACCACCAACTTACCATCCTGAGACAAGGGAGAGTATAGCCCACAAAGATCTCCGCCACGGCACAACGCAAGGGGGGGCGCCAACCCAGACAGGAAGATCACTTCAGTGATTCAACCCACTCAAGTGACGCACCCCCTCCAGGGACGACATGAGAGAGCCCCAGTAAGCCAGTGACTCAGCCCCTGTAATAGGGTTAGAGGCAGAGAATCCCAGTGACAAGAGGGGAACCGGCCAGGCAGAGACAGCAAGGGCGGTTCGTTGCTCCAGAGCCTTTCCGTTCACCTTCCCACTCCTGGGCCAGACTACACTCAATCATATGACCCACTGAAGAGATGAGTCTTCAGCAGAGACTTGAAGGTTGAGACCGAGTTTGCGTCTCTGACATGGGTAGGCAGACCGTTCCATAAAAATGGAGCTCTATAGGAGAAAGCCCTGCCTCCAGCTGTTTGCTTAGAAATTCTAGGGACAATTAGGAGGCCTGCGTCTTGTGACCGTAGCGTACGTGTAGGTATGTACGGCAGGACCAAATCAGAGAGATAGGTAGGAGCAAGCCCATGTAATGCTTTGTAGGTTAGCAGTAAAACCTTGAAATCAGCCCTTGCTTTGACAAGAAGCCAGTGTAGAGAGCCTAGCACTGGAGTAATATGATCACATTTTTTGGTTCTAGTCAGGATTCTAGCAGCCGTATTTAGCACTAACTGAAGTTTATTTAGTGCTTTATCCGGGTAGCCGGAAAGTAGAGCATTGCAGTAGTCTAACCTAGAAGTGACAAAAGCATGGATGAATTTTTCTGCATCATTTTTGTACAGAAAGATTATGATTTTTGCAATGTTACGTAGATGGAAAAAAGCTGTCCTTGAAATGGTCTTGATATGTTCTTCAAAAGAGAGATCAGGGTCCAGAGTAACGCCGAGGTCCTTCACAGTTTTATTTGAGACGACTGTACAACCATTAAGATTAATTGTCAGATTCAACAGAAGATCTCTTTGTTGCTTGGGACCTAGAACAAGCATCTCTGTTTTGTCCGAGTTTAAAAGTAGAAAGTTTGGCTACTGCTGCCTCCCCCCCTGGCCAGTGGGCTACTGCTGCCTCCCCCCCTGGCCAGTGGGCTACTGCTGCCTCCCCCCCCTGGCCAGTGGGTTACTGCTGCCTCCCCCCCCTGGCCAGTGGGCTACTGCTGCCTCCCCCCCCTGGCCAGTGGGCTACTGCTGCCTCCCCCTCCCTGGCCAGTGGGCTACTGCTGCCTCCCCCCCTGGCCAGTGGGCTACTGCTGCCTCCCCCCCCTGGCCAGTGGGCTACTGCTGCCTCCCCCCCCTGGCCAGTGGGCTACTGCTGCCTCCCCCCCTGGCCAGTGGGCTACTGCGGCCTCCCCCTCCCTGGCCAGTGGGCTACTGCTGCCTCCCCCCCCTGGCCAGTGGGCTACTGCTGCCTCCCCCCCCTGGCCAGTGGGCTACTGCTGCCTCCCCCTCCCTGGCCAGTGGGCTACTGCTGCCTCCCCCTCCCTGGCCAGTGGGCTACTGCTGCCTCCCCCTCCCTGGCCAGTGGGCTACTGCTGCCTCCCCCCCTGGGCAGTGGGCTACTGCTGCCTCCCCCCCCTGGCCAGTGGGCTACTGCTGCCTCCCCCCCTGGGCAGTGGGCTACTGCTGCCTCCCCCCCCTGGCCAGTGGGCTACTGCTGCCTCCCCCCCCCTGGCCAGTGGGCTACTGCTGCCTCCCCCCCCTGGCCAGTGGGCTACTGCTGCCTCCCCCCCCTGGCCAGTGGGCTACTGCTGCCTCCCCTCCCTGGCCAGTGGGCTACTGCTGCCTTCCCCCTCCCTGGCCAGTGGGCTACTGCTGCCTTCCCCCTCCCTGGCCAGTGGGCTACTGCTGCCTCCCCCCGCTGGGCAGTGGGCTACTGCTGCCTCCCCCCCTGGCCAGTGGGCTACTGCTGCCTCCCCCCCCTGGGCAGTGGGCTACTGCTGCCTCCCCCCCCTGGCCAGTGGGCTACTGCTGCCTCCCCCCCTGGGCAGTGGGCTACTGCTGCCTCCCTCCACCCCTGGCCTTACCTCTTCACCAGTATCTGTGCTGAGATCCATTACTCTGGCCTTACCTCTTCACCAGTATCTGTGCTGAGATCCATTACTCTGGCCATACCTCTTCACCAGTATCTGTGCTGAGATCCATTACTCTGGCCTTACCTCTTTACCAGTACCTGTGCTGAGATCCATTACTCTGGCCTTACCTCTTCACCAGTATCTGTGCTGAGATCCATTACTCTGGCCTTACCTCTTCACCAGTATCTGTGCTGAGATCCATTACTCTGGCCATACCTCTTCACCAGTATCTGTGCTGAGATCCATTACTCTGGCCTTACCTCTTCACCAGTATCTGTTTCTACAACATCCATTACTCTGGCCTTACCTCTTCACCAGTATCTGTGCTGAGATCCATTACTCTGGCCTTACCTCTTCACCAGTATCTGTTTCTACAACATCCATTACTCTGGCCTTACCTCTTCACCAGTATATGTGCTGAGATCCATTACTCTGGCCTTACCTCTTCACCAGTATATGTGCTGAGATCCATTACTCTGGCCATACCTCTTCACCAGTATCTGTGCTGAGATCCATTACTCTGGCCTTACCTCTTTACCAGTACCTGTGCTGAGATCCATTACTCTGGCCTTACCTCTTCACCAGTATCTGTGCTGAGATCCATTACTCTGGCCTTACCTCTTCACCAGTATCTGTGCTGAGATCCATTACTCTGGCCATACCTCTTCACCAGTATCTGTGCTGAGATCCATTACTCTGGCCTTACCTCTTCACCAGTATCTGTTTCTACAACATCCATTACTCTGGCCTTACCTCTTCACCAGTATCTGTGCTGAGATCCATTACTCTGGCCTTACCTCTTCACCAGTATCTGTTTCTACAACATCCATTACTCTGGCCTTACCTCTTCACCAGTATATGTGCTGAGATCCATTACTCTGGCCTTACCTCTTCACCAGTATATGTGCTGAGATCCATTACTCTGGCCTTACCTCTTCACCAGTATCTGTGCTGAGATCCATTACTCTGGCCTTACCTCTTCACCAGTATCTGTGCTGAGATCCATTACTCTGGCCTTACCTCTTCACCAGTATCTGTTTCTACAACATCCATTACTCTGGCCTTACCTTTTCACCAGTGTCTGTGCTGAGATCCATTACTCTGGCCTTACCTCTTCACCAGTATCTGTTTCTACAACATCCATTACTCTGGCCTTACCTTTTCACCAGTATATGTGCTGAGATCCATTACTCTGGCCTTACCTCTTCACCAGTATCTGTGCTGAGATCTATTACAGAAGTTAACTTTTCTACCGATAATTTGTCTCCTCAAATCGCCAAGCTGACACTACTAAAACGAGAGAATCAATGAACATAGATTCTGGGAAAGTAATGCTCAGTTAACCACATGTAACAACACCTGCACAGGATCGGTACATCCGAACATCACACTTACAGACCGCAACAACAAGATAATGCACCAACAGACCGCAACAAGATAATGCATCAACAGAGCAACAACCAGATAATGCATTAACAGACCGTTACAACAAGCATTAAACTTCAGGAGTACAAATCATGAGAGTTCTGAGAAAATAAAACAAACATTTTAAATCGTGCAACATTAAATTAAGTGATTGGTCAAAGGCTTTCTTGACAGGCCGGTTGTTTGAACACGACATCACACAACAACGTCCTGAAGAAGACAGAGTCCTGAAGACATTGGATAAATCCCAAATGACACCCTATTCCCTATATAGTGCGCTATTTTGAGGATTAAGTCATTAAGTAATAAATCATGGAAAAGAAAGACCAGTAGAGACCATTAAAGACCAGTACAGACCATTAAAGACCAACACAGACCATTAAAGACCAGTACAGACCATTAAAGACCAACACAGACCATTAAAGACCAACACAGACCATTAAAGACCAGTACAGACCATTAAAGACCAGTACAGACCATTAAAGACCAACACAGACCATTAAAGACCAGTGCAGACCAGTACAGACCATTAAAGACCAGTACAGACCATTAAAGACCAGTAGAGACCAACACAGACCATTAAAGACCAGTACAGACCATTAAAGACCAGTAGAGACCATTAAAGACCAGTAGAGACCAACACAGACCATTAAAGACCAACACAGACCATTAAAGACCAGTGCAGACCAGTACAGACCATTAAAGACCAGTAGAGACCAACACAGACCATTAAAGACCAGTACAGACCATTAAAGACCAGTAAAGACCAACACAGACCATTAAAGACCAGTAGAGACCATTAAAGACCAACACAGACCATTAAAGACCAACACAGACCATTCAAGACCAACACAGACCATTAAAGACCAACACAGACCATTAAAGACCAACACAGACCATTAAAGACCAACACAGACCATTAAAGACCAGTGCAGACCATTAAAGACCAGTACAGACCATTAAAGACCAACACAGACCATTAAAGACCAACACAGACCATTAAAGACCAACACAGACCATTAAAGACCAGTGCAGACCATTAAAGACCAGTGCAGACCATTAAAGACCAGTACAGACCATTAAAGACCAGTACAGACCATTAAAGACCAACACAGACCATTAAAGACCAACACAGACCATTAAAGACCAACACAGACCATTAAAGACCAGTACAGACCAGTACAGACCAACACAGACCATTAAAGACCAGTGCAGACCATTAAAGACCAGTACAGACCAGTACAGACCAACACAGACCATTAAAGACCCTATGTAGTGACAATGACCTTGGAGTTCAGTAAGACCGCACAAGCAGATCCAGAACCAAGCTTAAATACATGTTCTCTAAAATAAGCAAAGCATTTGAATGCCGGCAAGTTGCATTCGCAGTCCAAGCTAACCAAGCTACTCAGCCAAGAATACATACAGTATCAGTCAATAGTTTGGACACACCGACTCATTCAAAAGGTTTTTCTTTATTTTTTACTATTTTCTACATTGTAGAATAATATTGAAGACATCAACACTATTAAATAACACACATGGAATCATGTAGTGACCAAAAAAAAAGTGTTAAACATATCAAAATATATTTTATATTTGAGATTCTTCAAAGTAGCCGACCTTTCACCTTGATGACAGCTTTACACTTCATGGATTGTCCTTGGCTCTGACATGCACTGTCAACTGTGGGACTTTCTATAGACAGGTGTGTGCCTTTCCAAATCACGTCCAATCAATGTCATTTACCACAGGTGGACTCCAATCAAGTTGTAGAAACATCTCAAGGATGATCAAGGCTGTAACATAACAACATTTGGGTCTGAATGCAATGCATCTCCTCGACTGAGGGACCTCAGAGATAATTGTCTGTGTGGGGTACAGAGAATCACGTCCAACACTATTATTACACAGAGAGAGAGTCCACGCCAACTTGTTATGTGACTTGTTGAGCACATTTTTTACTCCTGAACTTATCTAGGCTTGACATAACAAAAGAAGTTGAAAACTAAAATTGACTCAAGACATTTCAGCTTTTCCCTTAAAAAAAAAAAAAAATCATTTTGTAAACATTTCTAAAAACACAATTCCACTTTGACATTATGATTGTGGTGTGTAGGCCAGTGACACAAAAAAGACATTTCAAATTCTTTAAAACAAAACGTAGAACAAGGTCAAGGGGTGTGAATACTGTCCGAAGGCACTGCATATGTAACTGTCCATAAGCTCTATAACAGAGACAGCCCCCATTCTCGTTTCATTGTTTTATTCTGCACAGACCTTGGTGTGCACAGACACAACTAACACAATCACTCGCTGTCTTGATGAGAAAGTTCAAAACAAAACTATTATTATAAGAAACAACGATAAGACAGGTGGAAGAAGAAGAAGACGACCTTTCTTTCACACAGAGGGAGGGACTTCAGCGGTGGATCGTTGGAGCGGTTTCTTTCCTGTTACCGAATCCCGTTCAGAGGACGGACCGAAACGTAGAAACTATAGAGGGGATGGGTGAGTCTCAAACGACCACCTATTCCTTATGGGGGCTCAGGTCAAAAGTAGTGCACTATATAGGGAATAGGGCTCTGGTCTAAAGTAATGCACTATATAGGGAATAGGGCTCTGGTCTATAGTACCACTATATAGGGAATAGGACTCTGGTCTAAAGTAGTACCACTATATAGGGAATAGGGCTCTGGTCTAAAGTAGTACCACTATATAGGGAATAGGGCTCTGGTCTAAAGTAGTGCACTATATAGGGAATAGGGCTCTGGTCTAAAGTAGTACCACTATATAGGGAATAGGGCTCTGGTCTAAAGTAGTGCACTATATAGGGAATAGGGCTCTGGTCTAAAGTAGTACCACTATATAAGGAATAGGGCTCTGGTCTAAAGTAGTGCACTATATAGGGAATATGGCTCTGGTCTATAGTAGTGCACTATATAGGGAATAGGGCTCTGGTCTAAAGTAGTACCACTATATAAGGAATAGGGCTCTGGTCTATAGTAGTGCACTATATAGGGAATAGGGCTCTGGTCTAAAGTAGTACCACTATATAGGGAATAGGGCTCTGGTCTAAAGTAGTACCACTATATAGGGAATATGGCTCTGGTCTATAGTAGTGCACTATATAGGGAATAGGGCTCTGGTCTAAAGTAGTACCACTATATAAGGAATAGGGCTCTGGTCTAAAGTAGTACCACTATATAGGGATTAGGGCTCTGGTCTAAAGTAGTGCACTATATAGGGAATAGGGCTCTGGTCTATAGTAGTGCACTATATAGGGAATAGGGCTCTGGTCTAAAGTAGTACCACTATATAGGGAATAGGGCTCTGGTCTATAGTAGTACCACTATATAGGGAATAGGGCTCTGGTCTAAAGTAGTACCACTATATAGGGAATAGGGCTCTGGTCTAAAGTAGTGCACTATATAGGGAATAGGGCTCTGGTCTAAAGTAGTACCACTATATAAGGAATAGGGCTCTGGTCTAAAGTAGTGCACTATATAGGGAATAGGGCTCTGGTCTAAAGTAGTACCACTATATAGGTAATAGGGCTCTGGTGTATAGTAGTACCACTATATAGGGAATAGGGCTCTGGTCTAAAGTAGTGCACTATATAGGGAATAGGGCTCTGGTCTAAAGTAGTGCACTATATAGGGAATAGGGCTCTGGTCTAAAGTAGTACCACTATATAGGGAATAGGGCTCTGGTCTAAAGTAGTGCACTATATAGGGAATATGGCTCTGGTCTATAGTAGTACCACTATATAGGGAATAGGGCTCTGGTCTAAAGTAGTGCACTATATAGGGAATAGGGCTCTGGTCTATAGTAGTACCACTATATAGGGAATAGGGCTCTGGTCTAAAGTAGTGCACTATATAGGGAATAGGGCTCTGGTCTAAAGTAGTACCACTATATAGGGAATAGGACTCTGGTCTAAAGTAGTGCACTATATAGGGAATAGGGCTCTGGTCTAAAGTAGTACCACTATATAGGGAATAGGGCTCTGGTCTAAAGTAGTACCACTATATAGGGAATAGGACTCTGGTCTAAAGTAGTACCACTATATAGGGAATAGGACTCTGGTCTAAAGTAGTGCACTATATAGGGAATAGGGCTCTGGTCTAAAGTAGTGCACTATATAGGGAATAGGGCTCTGGTCTATAGTAGTACCACTATATAGGGAATAGGGCTCTGGTCTATAGTAGTACCACTATATAGGGAATAGGGCTCTGGTCTATAGTAGTACCACTATATAGGGAATAGGACTCTGGTCTAAAGTAGTACCACTATATAGGGAATAGGACTCTGGTCTAAAGTAGTGCACTATATAGGGAATAGGGCTCTGGTCTATAGTAGTACCACTATATAGGGAATAGGGCTCTGGTCTAAAGTAGTACCACTATAAAGGGAATAGGGATCTGGTCTATAGTAATGCACTATATAGGGAATAGGGCTCTGGTCTAAAGTAGTACCACTATATAGGGAATAGGACTCTGGTCTAAAGTAGTGCACTATATAGGGAATAGGGCTCTGGTCTATAGTAGTACCACTATATAGGGAATAGGGCTCTGGTCTAAAGTAGTACCACTATATAGGGAATAGGACTCTGGTCTAAAGTAGTGCACTATATAGGGAATAGGGCTCTGGTCTATAGTAGTACCACTATATAGGGAATAGGGCTCTGGTCTAAAGTAGTACCACTATATAAGGAATAGGGCTCTGGTCTAAAGTAGTGCACTATATAGGGAATATGGCTCTGGTCTATAGTAGTGCACTATATAGGGAATAGGGCTCTGGTCTAAAGTAGTACCACTATATAAGGAATAGGGCTCTGGTCTATAGTAGTGCACTATATAGGGAATAGGGCTCTGGTCTAAAGTAGTACCACTATATAGGGAATAGGGCTCTGGTCTAAAGTAGTACCACTATATAGGGAATATGGCTCTGGTCTATAGTAGTGCACTATATAGGGAATAGGGCTCTGGTCTAAAGTAGTACCACTATATAAGGAATAGGGCTCTGGTCTAAAGTAGTACCACTATATAGGGATTAGGGCTCTGGTCTAAAGTAGTGCACTATATAGGGAATAGGGCTCTGGTCTATAGTAGTGCACTATATAGGGAATAGGGCTCTGGTCTAAAGTAGTACCACTATATAGGGAATAGGGCTCTGGTCTATAGTAGTACCACTATATAGGGAATAGGGCTCTGGTCTAAAGTAGTACCACTATATAGGGAATAGGGCTCTGGTCTAAAGTAGTGCACTATATAGGGAATAGGGCTCTGGTCTAAAGTAGTACCACTATATAAGGAATAGGGCTCTGGTCTAAAGTAGTGCACTATATAGGGAATAGGGCTCTGGTCTAAAGTAGTACCACTATATAGGTAATAGGGCTCTGGTGTATAGTAGTACCACTATATAGGGAATAGGGCTCTGGTCTAAAGTAGTGCACTATATAGGGAATAGGGCTCTGGTCTAAAGTAGTGCACTATATAGGGAATAGGGCTCTGGTCTAAAGTAGTACCACTATATAGGGAATAGGGCTCTGGTCTAAAGTAGTGCACTATATAGGGAATATGGCTCTGGTCTATAGTAGTACCACTATATAGGGAATAGGGCTCTGGTCTAAAGTAGTGCACTATATAGGGAATAGGGCTCTGGTCTATAGTAGTACCACTATATAGGGAATAGGGCTCTGGTCTAAAGTAGTGCACTATATAGGGAATAGGGCTCTGGTCTAAAGTAGTACCACTATATAGGGAATAGGACTCTGGTCTAAAGTAGTGCACTATATAGGGAATAGGGCTCTGGTCTAAAGTAGTACCACTATATAGGGAATAGGGCTCTGGTCTAAAGTAGTACCACTATATAGGGAATAGGACTCTGGTCTAAAGTAGTACCACTATATAGGGAATAGGACTCTGGTCTAAAGTAGTGCACTATATAGGGAATAGGGCTCTGGTCTAAAGTAGTGCACTATATAGGGAATAGGGCTCTGGTCTATAGTAGTACCACTATATAGGGAATAGGGCTCTGGTCTATAGTAGTACCACTATATAGGGAATAGGGCTCTGGTCTATAGTAGTACCACTATATAGGGAATAGGACTCTGGTCTAAAGTAGTACCACTATATAGGGAATAGGACTCTGGTCTAAAGTAGTGCACTATATAGGGAATAGGGCTCTGGTCTATAGTAGTACCACTATATAGGGAATAGGGCTCTGGTCTAAAGTAGTACCACTATATAGGGAATAGGGATCTGGTCTATAGTAATGCACTATATAGGGAATAGGGCTCTGGTCTAAAGTAGTACCACTATATAGGGAATAGGACTCTGGTCTAAAGTAGTGCACTATATAGGGAATAGGGCTCTGGTCTATAGTAGTACCACTATATAGGGAATAGGGCTCTGGTCTATAGTAGTACCACTATATAGGGAATAGGGATCTGGTCTATAGTAATGCACTATATAGGGAATAGGGCTCTGGTCTAAAGTAGTACCACTATATAGGGAATAGGACTCTGGTCTAAAGTAGTACCACTATATAGGGAATAGGGCTCTGGTCTATAGTAGTACCACTATATAGGGAATAGGGCTCTGGTCTATAGTAGTACCACTATATAGGGAATAGGGCTCTGGTCTATAGTAGTACCACTATATAGGGAATAGGGCTCTGGTCTATAGTAGTACCACTATATAGGGAATAGGGCTCTGGTCTATAGTAGTACCACTATATAGGGAATAGGGCTCTGGTCTATAGTAGTACCACTATATAGGGAATAGGGCTCTGGTCTATAGTAGTACCACTATATAGGGAATAGGGCTCTGGTCTATCGTAGTACCACTATATAGGGAATAGGGCTCTGGTCTATAGTAGTACCACTATATAGGGAATAGGGCTCTGGTCTATAGTAGTACCACTATATAGGGAATAGGGCTCTGGTCTATAGTAGTACCACTATATAGGGAATAGGGCTCTGGTCTATAGTAGTACCACTATATAGGGAATAGGGCTCTGGTCTATAGTAGTACCACTATATAGGGAATAGGGCTCTGGTCTATAGTAGTACCACTATATAGGGAATAGGGCTCTGGTCTATAGTAGTACCACTATATAGGGAATAGGGCTCTGGTCTATAGTAGTACCACTATATAGGGAATAGGGCTCTGGTCTATAGTAGTACCACTATATAGGGAATAGGGCTCTGGTCTATAGTAGTACCACTATATAGGGAATAGGGCTCTGGTCTAAAGTAGTGTACTATATAGGTAATAGGGCTCTGGTCTATCGTAGTACCACTATATAGGTAATAGGGCTCTGGTCTAAAGTAGTACCACTATATAGGGAATAGGGCTCTGGTCTAAAGTAGTACCACTATATAGGGAATAGGGCTCTGGTCTATAGTAGTACCACTATATAGGGAATAGGGCTCTGGTCTATAGTAGTACCACTATATAGGAAATAGGGCTCTGGTCTATAGTAGTACCACTATATAGGGAATAGGGCTCTGGTCTATCGTAGTACCACTATATAGGGAATAGGGCTCTGGTCTATAGTAGTACCACTATATAGGGAATAGGGCTCTGGTCTAAAGTAGTACCACTATATAGGGAATAGGGCTCTGGTCTATAGTAGTACCACTATATAGGGAATAGGGCTCTGGTCTAAAGTAGTACCACTATATAGGGAATAGGGCTCTGGTCTATAGTAGTACCACTATATAGGGAATAGGGCTCTGGTCTATAGTAGTGCACTATATATATTCCCAGCTAGACGTACCCTTACCAGACCAGACAGTACTCCCAATTTCCCTTTGGAGATCTAGGCTATAATTTCATAGATCTATATTTCTTAGGTATCAGATAGAGTCTAGAATGAGAGTCAACATGGGGCCAAAGAACATCCAGCCAACTTGACACAACTGTGGGAAGCATTGGAGTCAACATGGGGCCAGCATCCCTGTGGAAACGCTTTCCACACCTTGTAGAGTCCCATACCCCTGATGAATTGAGGCTGTTCTGAGGGGCAGAAAGGGGGGCGTAACTGAATATTAGGAGGGTGTTCCTAATGTTTTGTACACTCAGTGTCTACGTAGTAGGATAGATTTCAGATGGAGCCGTGGTCGGGAACCCAAACACCTTAACGAGGGAAGCTTTTCATCCACAAAACATGAGAGTAAAACAGAAACAGGAAACTTCAGACCATGTCATCATGTTGGAGAGGAAATCAAATCCAAGACTTGTCAGGAAGATAATTATCTAGTATTCAATTCATATATTGACTTGTCAGGAAGATAATTATCTAGTATTCAATTCATATACTACTACTATGTTCCACGTACATGGAATCTGCATCACTGAGCTCCAAAAGTATTGGGACAGTGACATATTTGTTGTTTTGGCTCTGATACATTGACTATGAGGTTAAAGTGCAGTTTGTCAGCATTAATTTGAGGGTATTTTCATCCCATTTCACGTGAACTGTTGAGAAATTAAAGCATTTTTTTGTACATAGTCCTCCCACTCATTTTAGGGGACCAAAAGTATTGGGACAAATTCACTTCTATGTGTATTAAAGTAGTCATTGGGGGGACAATGTACAAGAAGCTCTGTACTTTCTACACGGTTCACCTGATATGGATGAAAATACCCTCAAATTAAAGCTGACGGTCTGCACTTTAAACCTCATAGTCATTGTATCATTTTGAAATCCAAAGTGCTGGAGTACAGAGTCAAAAAACAACAACAAATGGGTCAATGTCCCAATACTGTTGGAGCTCACTGTCGGTTATAGTGAATAAGAGCTAGCTAGATACCTGTAGAGAATAACATACATACTTTGAAGACATTTCTGAAAGATTTGTCCAGGGAGGAAGAGGATGATGATTGTATCTTCATATTTCAGTCCAGTATTCAAAACATTGCTTGGTCACTCCATCAGGGGGAGTTTTTATTTATGGTAAAAGTGAGTGATTAAATGACATCTTTGCAGAGAGAAAGAGCTTGATGAAGGGAAAAGGAGAAGGACAGAGGGAGAGAGATATTTTCTGTTCAGAAAGCTGTGGGACAGGTTTGGTGCAGACCATTCTGTTCAGAAAGCTGTGGGACAGGTTTGGTGCAGACCATTCTGTTCAGAAAGCTGTGGGACAGGTTTGGTGCAGACCATTCTGTTCAGAAAGCTGTGGGACAGGTTTGGAACAGACCATTCTGTTCAGAAAGCTGTGGGACAGGTTTGGTGCAGACCATTCTGTTCAGAAAGCTGTGGGACAGGTTTGGTGCAGACCATTCTGTTCAGAAAGCTGTGGGACAGGTTTGGTGCAGACCATTCTGTTCAGAAAGCTGTGGGACAGGTTTGGTGCAGACCATTCTGTTCAGAAAGCTGTGGGACAGGTTTGGAACAGACCAGAAAGCTGTGGGACAGGTTTGGAGCAGACCATTCTGTTCAGAAAGCTGTGGGACAGGTTTGGAACAGACCATTCTGTTCAGAAAGCTGTGGGACAGGTTTGGAACAGACCATTCTGTTCAGAAAGCTGTGGGACAGGTTTGGTGCAGACCATTCTGTTCAGAAAGCTGCGGGACAGGTTTGGAACAGACCATTCTGTTCAGAAAGCTGTGGGACAGGTCTGGAGCAGGCCAGTCTCTTCAGAAAGACAGAGGGAGGTGACCTCAAGTCAGTCAAGTCACTACCTTGATGGGCCAGACAGACCAGCCCTCTCCCTGTTGTCCCTCCCCAAACTGTCCCGTCCTCTCCCTCAACCCCACAGTCATCAACCAACGCCAAACCAACAGCACCCTCTGGTGTCTGAAGGTGGTAGGTCAGGTCACTTGGTAAAGGCGGCCACTACGGCCCACAACAACTCATTGGCGTTGGTCTTCGTGCTCTCCCCCTCTGGCTCCAGGTCCAGGAGCTGCCGTACTCTCTTCATGGCCAGGTCATACTGGTCGTCCAGCAGAGGGGAAAAGGCATTCTCCAGGACATCAGACGAGTGGGCCAGGAAGATGAGGGCGAGCATCCGTTTGTCCATGCGGTGCGGGTCGTTGACCCATTTCTCCAACACGGCCTCCTGAACCCTCTTGATGAGGCGTTGTTTGATGTTGTTGTTGGTGAGCGGGTGAGTGGTCATGTCGAAGAGGAGGAAGTTCTGTTTCTCCGTGGTCAGCACGCCCTTTTCCACCAGGTTCTTAGCCAGGCGCTCCCTCACGTTCCTCAGCTGGTAGTGCAGCTTCAGAGGGTTCCACGTCTCGCCTGCAAGGGGAGGGAAGAGTTAAGCGTGCTACAGAGTTCAAAGCCTAAAGCATCGTGATTGAATGTGACTTATGTCAACAACTCAATAACAGTCCAATCAAATTGCAGTGGGGAAAGAAAGCATCCAAAGGGGTGTTATTATTCTCTTCTTTTATTTCATTTGGGGTTCAGCAACGTAGCTGGCATTCATTAGTACTATACCAGTTCATTAGTACTATACCAGTTCATTAGTACTATACCAGTTCATTAGTACTATAGTAACAGTACTATACCAGTTCATTAGTACTATACCAGTTCATTAGTACTATACCAGTTCATTAGTACTATACCAGTTCATTAGTATTATAGTAACAGTACTATACCAGTTCATTAGTACTATACCAGTTCATTAGTACTATACCAGTTCATTAGTACTATACCAGTTCATTAGTATTATAGTAACAGTACTATACCAGTTCATTAGTACTATACCAGTTCATTAGTACTATACCAGTTCATTAGTATTATACCAGTTCATTAGTATTATAATAACAGTACTATACCAGTTCATTAGTATTATACCAGTTCATTAGTATTATAATAACAGTACTATACCAGTTCATTAGTACTATACCAGTTCATTAGTACTATACCAGTTCATTAGTATTATAATAACAGTACTATACCAGTTCATTAGTACTATACCAGTTCATTAGTACTATACCAGTTCATTAGTACTATACCAGTTCATTAGTATTATAATAACAGTACTATACCAGTTCATTAGTACTATACCAGTTCATTAGTATTATAATAACAGTACTATACCAGTTCATTAGTACTATACCAGTTCATTAGTACTATACCAGTTCATTAGTACTATACCAGTTCATTAGTACTATACCAGTTCATTAGTACTATACCAGTTCATTAGTATTATAATAACAGTACTATACCAGTTCATTAGTACTATACCAGTTCATTAGTACTATACCAGTTCATTAGTATTATACCAGTTCATTAGTACTATACCAGTTCATTAGTATTATACCAGTTCATTAGTATTATAATAACAGTACTATACCAGTTCATTAGTATTATAATAACAGTACTATACCAGTTCATTAGTATTATAATAACAGTACTATACCAGTTCATTAGTACTATACCAGTTCATTAGTACTATACCAGTTCATTAGTACTATACCAGTTCATTAGTACTATACCAGTTCATTAGTATTATACCGGTTCATTAGTATCATAATACCAGTTCATTAGTATTATATACCAGTTCATTAGTATTATACCTACCAGTTCATTAGTATTAGACCTACCAGCTCAGTATTATAATAACAGTTCATTAGTACTATACCAGTTCATTAGTATTAAAATACCAGTTCATTAGTATTATAATACCGGTTCATTAGTATTATAATACCAGTTCATTAGTATTATAATACCAGTTCATTAGTATTATAATACCAGTTCATTAGTATTATAATACCGGGTCATTAGTAGTATTATATACCGGTTCATTAATATTATAATACCAGTTCATTAGTATTATAATACCGGTTCATTAGTATTATAATACAGGTTCATTAGTATTATAATACCGGTTCATTAGTATTATAATACCAGTGCATTAGTATTATAATACCGGTTCATTAGTATTATAATACCGGTTCATTAGTATTATAATACCGGGTCATTAGTAGTATTATAATACCAGTTCATTAGTATTATGATACCAGTTCATTAGTATTATGATACCAGTTCATTAGTATTATGATACCAGTTCATTAGTATTATGATACCAGTTCATTAGTATTATTATACCGGTTCATTAGTATTATATACCGGTTCATTAGTATTATATACCGGTTCATTAGTATTATACCAGTTCATTAGTATTATACTACCGGTTCATTAGTATTAAAATACCAGATCATTAGTATTATAATACCGGTTCATTAGTATTAAAATACCAGATCATTAGTATTATAATACCAGTTCATTAGTATTATAATACCAGTTCATTAGTATTATAATACCGGTTCATTAGTATTATAATACCGGTTCATTAGTACAATACCAGATCATTAGTATTATAATACCGGTTCATTAGTACAATACCAGATCATTATTATTATAATACCGGTTCATTAGTACAATACCAGATCATTATTATTTTTATACCAGTTCATTAGTATTATAATACCGGTTCATTAGTACTATAATACCGGTTCATTAGTACTATAATACCGGTTCATTAGTAGTATAATACCGGTTCATTACTATTATAATACCGGTTCATTAGTATTATACCTGCCAGTTCATTAGTATTATAATACCGGTTCATTAGTAGTATTATAATACCGGTTCATTAGTATTATAATATCAGTTCATTAGTATTATAATATCGGGTCATTAGTAGTATTATAATACCAGTTCATTAGTATTATAATACCAGTTCATTAGTATTATAATACCGGTTCATTCGTACTATACCAGATCATTAGTATTATATACAGGTTCATTAGTATTATAATACCGGGTCATTAGTAGTATTATAATACCAGTTCATTTGTAGTATTATAATACCAGTTCATTAGTATTATACCAGTTCATTAGTATTAATGTTTCAATCAATTTGGTGAAAAAATGCTAATTCCTGTGAGATAATACACATTAGGAGGATTGGATGATGGTAGACATGGTAAAGGACCATGGGCCAAACCTTCTCATGCAATGCCATGCCAATTGGCCACACGGGGGCACTAACAAACTATTGAAAATCCAAACCTTGAAAGCTCACGCCCCTCATGCCATGTGACCTAGAGTCATGACATTCTGTACATTAGGTTCCTCTCCTCACAAGGAACACATTTACCTCAGGGACCCGTAAAGGTCCGCCATGATGGATTGTCAACCATTTTGAATTTGTGAAGAACGCAAAACGCTACTCTTCTGGCAACAAACGACCAATCTGCACAAAACTTGATATATGGCATCCCGCCTCAACGCACTATTTTCAAAGGCTAGCATCTCAAACATGGCCGCTCCTGACCAATAAACATTCACGTGGTCTGGCACATGAGTTGGACATGGATTTTTGTATTGTAACAAACCTTGGTACACTTAAGGCATATTAAGATGGCCCATTCTGTGGCACTATAACGGGCACATCTTCCATCTCTCTCTCTCTCGATCAGTTTGACTCAAGAGTGATGAAATTTGGCACACATGCTCAGGGATATGAGTCTAACTAATCTGTAAAGTACGGTTCAGTTTGGCTGCATGGTGGCGCTGTCAGAAAGGAAAAACCATTCATGCAAGCTCACTGGCTTTATAGTGGCCATATTGTTTCAGCTAGAGTCTTGGAAAACATGGCCTTTTACGATGTCCATCCATAAATGCTATACCAAACTTGATGCCGATCAGTCCAGCAGTTCGAGATGTTTAAAAAGTAGTCAACATGATTAAAAACAATGGTCCAAAAATACATTGAAAGCATATTGCATCATCGGTTTGATTTTAAGTTCTGATATTTGGCATCCTAGAGCGATGTGTCCAATTTGTACTGATGGTTGAACCCCGGCATGGCTGCTTATTTCATTTATTTGTTGTTTAAGTGTCTTGCGATGTTAAACATATAAATTCAGGTTTAATTTGATTTAGGCGAGAGGCTAACAGCTGTGTGTGAAATAAACGAGTGAAAACAGATTGCAAATTGAGAACAGGTTACGGTTAAGACAGTAACTAGGATACAGCTGTCTGCCACACAATCGGGGCTTTGAATGTTTGCTGTGACTATGACTCAACAGAACAACAGAACGGCAGCCAAAACGACAGCCAAAACAGAACAGCCAAAATGACAGCCAAAACAACAGAACGACAGCCAAAACAACAGCCAAAACGACAGAACGACAGCCAAAAACAGAACGACAACCAAAACAACAGCCAAAACAACAGCCAAAACAGAACGACAGCCAAAACAGAACGACAGCCAAAACAACAGAACGACAGCCAAAACAACAGAACGACAGCCAAAACAACAGAACAACAGCCAAAACAACAGCCAAAATGACAGAACGGCAGCCAAAACAACAGCCAAAACGACAGCCAAAACAGAACAGCCAAAATGACAGCCAAAACAACAGAACGACAGCCAAAACAACAGCCAAAACGACAGAACGACAGCCAAAAACAGAACGACAACCAAAACAACAGCCAAAACAACAGCCAAAACAGAACGACAGCCAAAACAGAACGACAGCCAAAACAGAACGACAGCCAAAACAACAGAACGACAGCCAAAACAACAGAACGACAGCCAAAACAACAGCCAAAACAGAACGACAGCCAAAACAGAACGACAGCCAAAACAGCCAAAACAGAACGACAGCCAAAACAGCCAAAACAACATACTTGCAAGTTGTGAAATGAAACAATAGAAAAGCGATAGTTTCAGACATTAGTTAACGTCTAGCTTCAGACATAACACAGACCTGCCAGAGAGACTATAACAACTGAATATAGTTTACTAGCACAGATGGAAAATAGGTCTGTACCAAAACAGAGTTGTAGCAGTCGAGTTCAAGACTCTGGCTTGAAACACTAGGGACTGAACTAAGACAAGGTTTAGTGACTACATCACTGCACTAACAGGTAAAACACCATGACATTTCAGATGTAAAATCCGTGTCGGTTACCAGTTGGAATAATAACTCACTAAGCTGTGTTACCGATGCTCTCTGTGTGGTAACTCACTAAGCTGTGTTACCGATGCTCTCTGTGTGGTAACTCACTAAGCTGTGTTACCGATGCTCTCTGTGTGGTAACTCACTAAGCTGTGTTACCGATGCTCTCTGTGTGGTAACTCACTAAGCTGTGTTACCGATGCTCTCTCTGTGGTAACTCACTAAGCTGTGTTACTGATGCTCTCTGTGTGGTAACTCACTAAGCTGTGTTACTGATGCTGTCTGTGTGGTAACTCACTAAGCTGTGTTACTGATGCTCTCTGTGGTAACTCACTAAGCTGTGTTACTGATGCTCTCTGTGTGGTAACTCACTAAGCTGTGTTACTGATGCTCTCTGTGTAGTAACTCACTAAGCTGTGTTACTTATGCTCTCTGTGTGGTAACTCACTAAGCTGTGTTACTGATGCTCTCTGTGTAGTAACTCACTAAGCTGTGTTACTGATGCTCTCTGTGTGGTAACTCACTAAGCTGTGTTACTGATGCTCTCTGTGTGGTAACTCACTAAGCTGTGTTACTGATGCTCTCTGTGTGGTAACTCACTAAGCTGCGTTACTGATGCTCTCTGTGTGGTAACTCACTAAGCTGTGTTACTGATGCTCTCTGTGTGGTAACTCACTAAGCTGTGTTACTGATGCTCTCTGTGTGGTAACTCACTAAGCTGTGTTACTGATGCTCTCTGTGTGGTAACTCACTAAGCTGCGTTACTGATGCTCTCTGTGTGGTAACTCACTAAGCTGTGTTACTGATGCTCTCTGTGTGGTAACTCACTAAGCTGTGTTACTGATGCTCTCTGTGTGGTAACTCACTAAGCTGTGTTACTGATGCTCTCTGTGGTAACTCACCAAGCTGTGTTACTGATGCTGTCTGTGTGGTAACTCACTAAGCTGCGTTACTGATGCTCTCTGTGTGGTAACTCACCAAGCTGTGTTACTGATGCTGTCTGTGTGGTAACTCACTAAGCTGTGTTACTGATGCTGTCTGTGTGGTAACTCACCAAGCTGTGTTACTGATGCTGTCTGTGTGGTAACTCACTAAGCTGTGTTACTGATGCTGTCTGTGTGGTAACTCACTAAGCTGCGTTACTGATGCTGTCTGTGTGGTAACTCACTAAGCTGTGTTACTGATGCTGTCTGTGTGGTAACTCACTAAGCTGTGTTACTGATGCTGTCTGTGTGGTAACTCACTAAGCTGTGTTACTGATGCTGTCTGTGTGGTAACTCACTAAGCTGTGTAACTTGGTCAGCCACTGTTAAAATAGCACCTGGGCCAGCACAGGTTAGAGAGTCTTTGTTAATTCCCCTTCTGTTTGATTAACATTACTGGTTTCTTGCTGGGGAACGTAACATACTAACTAACTAACTAACTAAATATATATATATATATATATATATATATATATATATATATATATATATATATATATATATATATATATATATATATATATATATATATAAAATATTCACAGCCAGTAGACACCATGTTGACATTGGAGAAAGTAACAATTTAACTTGATCATGTTGTGAAATGGAAGTTCTGTTGGTTGTGAGCAAACTTGTCCAAAAAAATATAGGATATTTGTTGTCTTAAGGGGGAAGGTGTTACAGGCTTTGTGTTTTGTTTTTTTATAATACAACTGTAATAACTAAACACATATATCCAATACAATCACTGTCAGAATCAAAACAACCATACTGCCACCTGGTGGCTGAGACCACTCTGTTAGTAGTGAACCTCTGTCTGGTGGCTGAGACCACTCTGTTAGTAGGGACCTCTGTCTGGTGGCTGAGACCACTCTGTTAGTAGTGAACCTCTGTCTGGTGGCTGAGACCACTCTGTTAGTAGTGAACCTCTGTCTGGTGGCTGAGACCACTCTGTTAGTAGTGAACCTCTGTCTGGTGGCTGAGACCACTCTGTTAGTAGTGAACCTCTGTTTGGTGGCTGAGACCACTCTGTTAGTAGTGAACCTCTGTCTGGTGGCTGAGACCACTCTGTTAGTAGTGAACCTCTGTCTGGTGGCTGAGACCACTCTGTTAGTAGTGACCTCTGTCTGGTGGCTGAGACCACTCTGTTAGTAGGGACCTCTGTCTGGTGGCTGAGACCACTCTGTTAGTAGTGAACCTCTGTCTGGTGGCTGAGACCACTCTGTTAGTAGTGAACCTCTGTCTGGTGGCTGAGACCACTCTGTTAGTAGTGACCTCTGTCTGGTGGCTGAGACCACTCTGTTAGTAGGGACCTCTGTCTGGTGGCTGAGACCACTCTGTTAGTAGTGAACCTCTGTCTGGTGGCTGAGACCACTCTGTTAGTAGTGAACCTCTGTCTGGTGGCTGAGACCACTCTGTTAGTAGTGAACCTCTGTCTGGTGGCTGAGACCACTCTGTTAGTAGTGAACCTCTGTTTGGTGGCTGAGACCACTCTGTTAGTAGTGAACCTCTGTCTGGTGGCTGAGACCACTCTGTTAGTAGTGAACCTCTGTCTGGTGGCTGAGACCACTCTGTTAGTAGTGACCTCTGTCTGGTGGCTGAGACCACTCTGTTAGTAGGGACCTCTGTCTGGTGGCTGAGACCACTCTGTTAGTAGTGAACCTCTGTCTGGTGGCTGAGACCACTCTGTTAGTAGTGAACCTCTGTCTGGTGGCTGAGACCACTCTGTTAGTAGTGACCTCTGTCTGGTGGCTGAGACCACTCTGTTAGTAGGGACCTCTGTCTGGTGGCTGAGACCACTCTGTTAGTAGTGAACCCAGTCTGTTAGTAGTGAACCTCTGTCTGGTGGCTGAGACCACTCTGTTAGTAGTGAACCTCTGTCTGGTGGCTGAGACCACTCTGTTAGTAGTGAACCTCTGTCTGGTGGCTGAGACCACTCTGTTAGTAGTGAACCTCTGTCTGGTGGCTGAGACCACTCTGTTAGTAGTGAACCTCTGTTTGGTGGCTGAGACCACTCTGTTAGTAGTGAACCTCTGTCTGGTGGCTGAGACCACTCTGTTAGTAGTGAACCTCTGTCTGGTGGCTGAGACCACTCTGTTAGTAGTGAACCTCTGTCTGGTGGCTGAGACCACTCTGTTAGTAGTGAACCTCTGTCTGGTGGCTGAGACCACTCTGTTAGTAGTGAACCTCTGTCTGGTGGCTGAGACCACTCTGTTAGTAGTGAACCTCTGTCTGGTGGCTGAGACCACTCTGTTAGTAGTGAACCTCTGTCTGGTGGCTGAGACCACTCTGTTAGTAGTGAACCTCTGTTTGGTGGCTGAGACCACTCTGTTAGTAGTGAACCTCTGTTTGGTGGCTGAGACCACTCTGTTAGTAGTGAACCTCTGTCTGGTGGCTGAGACCACTCTGTTAGTAGTGAATCTCTGTCTGGTGGCTGAGACCACTCTGTTAGTAGTGAACCTCTGTCTGGTGGCTGAGACCACTCTGTTAGTAGTGAACCTCTATGTTAAAGTGTGGTTCTAACACACTCACCGCTGAGCAGCTCAATCCAGCTCTGCACCGTCTCTGGGGGCTGGGTCTCCTTCACATGTTTCAGAGCCTCGTCCAATAGCACGTCTCCCGTCGGAGCATCTGACTTACAGATCACCTAGGAGACACAATTGAACGAGACAGAATGAAAACACAACCTGTACCGCCATTCAATGACTTACAGAACACCTAGACACACAATACAAAAACCACAACAGCTTTAGTCGACTGTATACAGAACACAGTCAGAACAAAACAATACTGCCACTCAATGACCTTTTTAGATCCCCTGGAGATGAGACAACCACACAGAGCACAACTTCTAGACTAAATACATGTCAGAATCAGTAGAAGAATACTTGTCTTTTTATTGGTCAAGGGAAGCCAGTGAGCATCTGGCCTCCCTTGACAACAACAAAAAAAAACACATATTCCTAATCATCTTTCAGCTAAACCGAGCAAGCTCAAATGATTGGTCCTGGTGGGGGAGGGGAAAAAAAAGACGTGTCAATGGAAGCTAGCTTGAATTTGGCTTCTCTCCTTTCAAATTGTTTTGAGAGCATACATCACTGGATTTGGCTTCTCTCCTATCAAATTGTTTTGAGAGGATACATCACTGGATTTGGCTTCTCTCCTATCAAATTGTTTTGAGAGCATACATCACTGGATTTGGCTTCTCTCCTATCAAATTGTTTTGTGAGCATACATTAGTGGATTTGGCTTCTCTCCTATCAAATTGTTTTGAGAGCATACATTAGTGGATTTGGCTTCTCTCCTATCAAATTGTTTTGAGAGCATACATTAGTGGATTTGGCTTCTCTCCTATCAAATTGTTTTGAGAGCATACATTAGTGGATTTGGCTTCTCTCCTATCAATTGTTTTGAGAGCACACATCACTGGATTTGGCTTCTCTCCTATCAAATTGTTTTGAGAGCACACATCACTAACAGAAACATGAAAGAGAGAATGGCATTGGCGTCACTCTACAAACAGAAAGCAGAACCATGGACAGCCACATCATATTTAGCGTATGTCGATAGGACTAAATAGTTTTTGGTATCTTTTAGTTGTCACGTTGATGTTGACGTGGTGCTGGAATAGTGGAAGCAGCTCGTGTTCTCTTTGCGACTTGCGGTATCTCTTTCTCTCTCTGGTTCTAAATCAATAGTTCAGGTGGTCCGAAATGGCTCTTTATTTCGGGAACTGAGCAGGTCAGGAGACAGAAACCACTGCAGAGTCCGCAGAGCGCCTGGTGAGCTACACGTGTACCCTAAGAGGAAAGTCAGGAATTTTTACTCTTCGTAACAAAGAGAAAAATGGCGCCAAGAGCACAAAAGGACATTTAAACACTCTTTTCTTGGGCTCCCGAGTGGCGCAGTGGTCTAAGGCACTGCATCTCAGTGCAAGAGGCGTCACTACAGTCCCTGGTTCGAATTCCAGGCTGTATCACATCCGGCCGAGTCCCATAGGGCGGCTTACAATTGGCCCAGTGTCGTCCGGATTTGGCCGTCATTGGAAATAAGAATTTGTTCTTAACTGACTTGCCTAGTAAAATAAAAAGGTAAATATATATATATATATATATATATATATATTTTAAAATCTTCACTATTAAAACGGTTGATATTACTTTAATATCTTTCTTCTGATAATCCTGTCATTAAAAGAGGGTTTAATGGTGGTTTTACTGTAGCATACAGAGTGTGTAAAGGAACCATGGTCATGTCTGTACCTTACAGGCTTCGTTCTTCATCATGGGGAATGTGTAACCGTCTCCCGGGCAAAAATAATAATAACATATACTGTGAACACTTATAAAAGTCTCAGGTTTTGCCATGCCGAATCCTTACAATCAACGCGGAGGTACCAAATGGTACTATCCGTCCATTAGAGCCCACCTTCTGTGAGTCTCCCTATAAATTATAAATCTGTTAGTAGGGACTTCTGTCTGGTGGCTGAGACCACTCTGTTAGTAGGGACTTCTGTCTGGTGGCTGAGACCACTCTGTTAGTAGGGACTTCTGTCTGGTGGCTGAGACCACTCTGTTAGTAGTGACCTCTGTCTGGTGGCTGAGACCACTCTGTTAGTAGGGACCTCTGTCTGGTGGCTGAGACCACTCTGTTAGTAGGGACTTCTGTCTGGTGGCTGAGACCACTCTGTTAGTAGTGAACCTCTGTTTGGTGGAACAGTGGGTTAACTGGCCTAGGAACAGTGGGTTAACTGGCCTAGGAACAGTGGGTTAACTGGCCTAGGAACAGTGGGTTAACTGGCCTAGGAACAGTGGGTTAACTGGTCTAGCGGGTTAACTGGTCTAGGAACAGTGGGTTAACTGGCCTAGGAACAGTGGGTTAACTGGCCTAGGAACAGTGGGTTAACTGGTCTAGGAACAGTGGGTTAACTGGCCTAGGAACAGGGACCTCTGTCTGGTGGCTGAGACCACTCTGTTAGTAGGGACCTCTGTCTGGTGGCTGAGACCACTCTGTTAGTAGGGACTTCTGTCTGGTGGCTGAGACCACTCTGTTAGTAGGGACTTCTGTCTGGTGGCTGAGACCACTCTGTTAGTAGGGACTTCTGTCTGGTGGCTGAGACCACTCTGTTAGTAGGGACCTCTGTCTGGTGGCTGAGACCACTCTGTTAGTAGTGAACCTCTGTCTGGTGGCTGAGACCACTCTGTTAGTAGGGACTTCTGTCTGGTGGCTGAGACCACTCTGTTAGTAGTGACCTCTGTCTGGTGGCTGAGACCACTCTGTTAGTAGGGACCTCTGTCTGGTGGCTGAGACCACTCTGTTAGTAGGGACTTCTGTCTGGTGGCTGAGACAACTCTGTTAGTAGTGAACCTCTGTTTGGTGGAACAGTGGGTTAACTGGCCTAGGAACAGTGGGTTAACTGGCCTAGGAACAGTGGGTTAACTGGCCTAGGAACAGTGGGTTAACTGGCCTAGGAACAGTGGGTTAACTGGCCTAGGAACAGTGGGTTAACTGGTCTAGCGGGTTAACTGGTCTAGGAACAGTGGGTTAACTGGCCTAGGAACAGTGGGTTAACTGGCCTAGGAACAGTGGGTTAACTGGTCTAGGAACAGTGGGTTAACTGGCCTAGGAACAGGGACCTCTGTCTGGTGGCTGAGACCACTCTGTTAGTAGGGACCTCTGTCTGGTGGCTGAGACCACTCTGTTAGTAGGGACTTCTGTCTGGTGGCTGAGACCACTCTGTTAGTAGGGACTTCTGTCTGGTGGCTGAGACCACTCTGTTAGTAGGGACCTCTGTCTGGTGGCTGAGACCACTCTGTTAGTAGTGAACCTCTGTCTGGTGGCTGAGACCACTCTGTTAGTAGGGACTTCTGTCTGGTGGCTGAGACCACTCTGTTAGTAGTGACCTCTGTCTGGTGGCTGAGACCACTCTGTTAGTAGGGACCTCTGTCTGGTGGCTGAGACCACTCTGTTAGTAGGGACTTCTGTCTGGTGGCTGAGACCACTCTGTTAGTAGTGAACCTCTGTTTGGTGGAACAGTGGGTTAACTGGCCTAGGAACAGTGGGTTAACTGGCCTAGGAACAGTGGGTTAACTGGCCTAGGAACAGTGGGTTAACTGGTCTAGCGGGTTAACTGGTCTAGGAACAGTGGGTTAACTGGCCTAGGAACAGTGGGTTAACTGGCCTAGGAACAGTGGGTTAACTGGTCTAGGAACAGTGGGTTAACTGGCCTAGGAACAGGGACCTCTGTCTGGTGGCTGAGACCACTCTGTTAGTAGGGACCTCTGTCTGGTGGCTGAGACCACTCTGTTAGTAGGGACTTCTGTCTGGTGGCTGAGACCACTCTGTTAGTAGGGACTTCTGTCTGGTGGCTGAGACCACTCTGTTAGTAGGGACTTCTGTCTGGTGGCTGAGACCACTCTGTTAGTAGGGACTTCTGTCTGGTGGCTGAGACCACTCTGTTAGTAGTGAACCTCTGTTTGGTGGAACAGTGGGTTAACTGGCCTAGGAACAGTGGGTTAACTGGCCTAGGAACAGTGGGTTAACTGGCCTAGGAACAGTGGGTTAACTGGCCTAGGAACAGTGGGTTAACTGGCCTAGGAACAGTGGGTTAACTGGCCTAGTGGGTTAACTGGCCTAGGAACAGTGGGTTAACTGGTCTAGGAACAGTGGGTTAACTGGCCTAGTGGGTTAACTGGTCTAGGAACAGTGGGTTAACTGGTCTAGGAACAGTGGGTTAACTGGTCTAGGAACAGTGGATTAACTGGTCTAGGAACAGTGGGTTAACTGGTCTAGGAACAGTGGGTTAACTGGTCTAGGAACAGTGGGTTAACTGGTCTAGGAACAGTGGGTTAACTGGTCTAGGAACAGTGGGTTAACTGGTCTAGGAACAGTGGGTTAACTGGTCTAGGAACAGTGGATTAACTGCCTGTTCAGGGGCAGAACGACACATTTGTACCTTGTCAGCTTGGGGATTCGATCTTGCAACCTTCCGGTTACTAGTCCAACGCTCTAACCACTAGACTACCTGACACCACTTAAGAGAGGTCAGTTGGTCAGGATCCCTTACCTTCCTGGCGAGCAGGCTTTTCCTCCTCATGCCACAGGTCTCCAGCTGTAGTCGTCCTCTGATGGCCAGCTCTATGAGCATGCAGCCACGCAGCCCCGACGAGATGCAGTCGTTCCAGAACGACGTGTAGCCCTGAGAGAGGAGGAAAGGGGGTGAGTGTGTGTGTGTGTGTGTGTGTGTGTAAGCAAGCTGCAACACAGGCCTGCAACACGAGATGGTTGTTCAAGAACAACATGTAGTCCTGAACACAGAGAAGACACTGTGTGTGTGTGTGTGTGTGTGTGTGTGTGTGTGTGTGCATGCAGATCACCGAACCATCCTGTGGCCTTCTCTCTCTCTGGTTCTAAAATCAATAGTTGTTTAGTGGTACCATCAGGTGGTCCGAAACGGCAACTGAGCAGGTCAGGAGACAGAAAGGGCAGCGGTCAGCTTGCTGCTTAGGAAGACTATGTGGCCCATGTGACTGCTGACTGAGACCCCAGATCCAGCATTTATTCTATGAGTGTAGGGCTGTGGCGGTAATTACATTTTGTCCGTCGGCTATTGTCTGACTGCCGGTCTAATTGACCGTCAAATTAACAAACAACGTGTAGTATCTCCAGGCCTCCACACATAGAAGCCTCTGGAAAATCTACATTTTAACAAGTCTAATAAATCTATTTAATATAAACCATAACATTAAACCCATTATTTATTTTAGGTAGGTGTAAAGAAACAGGATATGATGAAAATGTATTTCAGGATTTCAGAATAAAAACATTTATCCTACTTACTGAATGTTATCTAGCTATGCTCCTTGCCATAGGCTGTAGGCTTGTTCATTTAGCAGACTAGATATGCTTAGAAGTCCTATTCAAATACAAATTCACTAATTCTAGGTTAACTCTGTAAACCTCCATGCACAATCAATGAACCAACAGCATCACCAGGGCCTATACGTTCTCTCCCAGACCCGTGGATAGAACGTGGAGCGTAACACAAGGTAATCAAGTCCGTCCAGTAATGCATAATAATAACAGTCTACACTCAAAAAAGGCAATTACTAGAATTAGTTTAATTTTGGAATATAGGCTAGACCAATGAAAAGACATCTTAAAATCAGTTATTTTTGTTTTTTTTCCGGCCGTGCTTAATATGCAATAGGCTATGCATTGTGTAACCAACGGGATAATGAGCTCTAATATGCGTATTGATGTTTTGAATTATGCATCACCGTTAAAATAAAGTGTTGTCTATTTCATTGTTAGTCTTTAAAGCATCAGAAAAGCTTAATGCATATATTGTTGATTTTATTAAAAACAAGCTTAAAACATTTCGACCGAGAATTGACAACTTTCGATCGACTAAGATGTAGGTCAGGGACAGCCCTAGTGTCTTGACTTTGATCGTGTAGGTGTGCCTGGTCTGTTTAATGAACAAAATAACAAAATATTGATTTCATTTGGATGGCGCAGCCATGGCTGTACAGACTCGGAAAACATAAATAATAATAAATAAATAAAACTCTAAAATATGCTATTCTATTTTTTTATTTTAATTAAATACATTAATCTTATGTTTCTTAGGACCTCCCGAAACAAATTATGAATGGATTTATTTTTCATGCTGAATCTTTAAAAGATTTATTTCATGCTGTCTCTTTAATGGATTTATTAAAATAGACCCACAACTGCACCACTACTACTTTTATTTATTTATTTATTTCACCTTTATTTAACCAGGTAGGCCAGTTGAGAACACCTTTATTTAACCAGGTAGGCTAGTTGAGAACACCTTTATTTAACCAGGTAGGCTAGTTGAGAACACCTTTATTTAACCAGGTAGGCTAGTTGAGAACACCTTTATTTAACCAGGTAGGCTAGTTGAGAACACCTTTATTTAACCAGGTAGGCTAGTTGAGAACACCTTTATTTAACCAGGTAGGCTAGTTGAGAACACCTTTATTTAACCAGGTAGGCTAGTTGAGAACACCTTTATTTAACCAGGTGGGCTAGTTGAGAACACCTTTATTTAACCAGGTAGGCTAGTTGAGAACACCTTTATTTAACCAGGTAGGCTAGTTGAGAACACCTTTATTTAACCAGGTAGGCTAGTTGAGAACACCTTTATTTAACCAGGTAGGCTAGTTGAGAACACCTTTATTTAACCAGGTAGGCTAGTTGAGAACACCTGTATTTAACCAGGTAGGCTAGTTGAGAACACTTTTATTTAACCAGGTAGGCTAGTTGAGAACACCTTTATTTAACCAGGTAGGCCAGTTGAGAACACCTTTATTTAACCAGGTAGGCTAGTTGAGAACACCTTTATTTAACCAGGTAGGCTAGTTGAGAACACCTTTATTTAACCAGGTAGGCTAGTTGAGAACACTTTTATTTAACCAGGTAGGCTAGTTGAGAACACCTTTATTTAACCAGGTAGGCTAGTTGAGAACACCTTTATTTAACCAGGTAGGCTAGTTGAGAACACTTTTATTTAACCAGGTAGGCTAGTTGAGAACACTTTTATTTAACCAGGTAGGCTAGTTGAGAACACCTTTATTTAACCAGGTAGGCTAGTTGAGAACACCTTTATTTAACCAGGTAGGCTAGTTGAGAACACCTTTATTTAACCAGGTAGGCTAGTTGAGAACACCTTTATTTAACCAGGTAGGCTAGTTGAGAACACTTTTATTTAACCAGGTAGGCTAGTTGAGAACACTTTTATTTAACCAGGTAGGCTAGTTGAGAACACCTTTATTTAACCAGGTAGGCTAGTTGAGAACACCTTTATTTAACCAGGTAGGCTAGTTGAGAACACTTTTATTTAACCAGGTAGGCCAGTTGAGAACACCTTTATTTAACCAGGTAGGCTAGTTGAGAACACCTTTATTTAACCAGGTAGGCTAGTTGAGAACACCTTTGTTTAACCAGGTAGGCTAGTTGAGAACACCTTTATTTAACCAGGTAGGCTAGTTGAGAACACCTTTATTTAACCAGGTAGGCTAGTTGAGAACACTTTTATTTAACCAGGTAGGCTAGTTGAGAACACCTTTGTTTAACCAGGTAGGCTAGTTGAGAACACTTTTATTTAACCAGGTAGGCTAGTTGAGAACAAGTTCTCATTTGCAACTGCGACCTGGCCAAGATAAAGCATAGCAGTGTGAACAGACAACACAGAGTTACACATGGAGTAAACAATTAACAAGTCAATAATACAGTAGAAAAAAAGGAGAGTCTATATACATTGTGTGCAAAAGGCATGAGGAGGTAGGCGAATAATTACAATTTTGCAGATTAACACTGGAGTGATAAATGATCAGATGGTCATGTACAGGTAGAGATATTGGTGTGCAAAAGAGCAGAAAAGTAAATAAATAAAAACAGTATGGGGATGAGGTAGGTAAAAATGGGTGGGCTATTTACCGATAGACTATGTACAGCTGCAGCGATCGGTTAGCTGCTCAGATAGCAGATGTTTGAAGTTGGTGAGGGAGATAAAAGTCTCCAACTTCAGCGATTTTTGCAATTCGTTCCAGTCACAGGCAGCAGAGAACTGGAACGAAAGGCGGCCAAATGAGGTGTTGGCTTTAGGGATGATCAGTGAGATACACCTGCTGGAGCGCGTGCAATGGATGGGTGTTGCCATCGTAACCAGTGAACTGAGATAAGGCGGAGCTTTACCTAGCATGGACTTGTAGATGACCTGGAGCCAGTGGGTCTGGCGACGAATATGTAGCGAGGGCCAGCCGACTAGAGCATACAGGTCGCAGTGGTGGGTGGTATAAGGTGCTTTAGTAACAAAACGGATGGCACTGTGATAAACTGCATCCAGTTTATCACAGCAATTTTGTAGATGACATCGCCGAAATCGAGGATCGGTAGGATAGTCAGTTTTACTAGGGTAAGTTTGGCGGCGTGAGTGAAGGAGGCTTTGTGGCGGAATAGAAAGCCGACTCTAGATTTGATTTCCGATTGGAGATGTTTGATATGAGTCTGGAAGGAGAGTTTACAGTCTAGTCTACTACCACCACTACCACCACACCACACCTACACCACTACTACCACCACCACTCATCCCCGCACGCCGGCATGCACACGAGATGTGTGAAAGATGTATGCAGGCAAGAACGTGGTAAAAAAATGGGCCTGTTTGTAAAAGCGGGGTCATTTAAAACGTACAGAACAAACTTGCATTTTCATCCCATAAAATGTAGTGGAATTACACATCCTTTTGTCCTCAGATTGGAGATGTTAGTATAAAAAGTTTATACTCATCACTGTAACATAAGATTGATTGATTAAAACAGAAATATATTTGGTTTTTTTTTGTACCATTGATTTTCATCACACACTCAGATCCACTTCGTCACACACTCAGAACGTAGAGTTAATGAAATGGCATGGAAAATTGTCTCTCTATAAAAGTAAATTGGCCACACACCAATACATGGATTTGACAATCAAACTATCACTTAAAATAGCAGCCAAACTAGTCACTGTTGATAAACGAATCACAACGTGACATATAGGTTAGGTTAATTAACAGACAAAAAGTGGATTGTTACCCTTTCCGTGATGACAGCCCCCCCAAAACAAATCCACCTTCCTAAATATAGATATAAGCCTAATGTAAATTCTCATCAAACCAACCATGTATAGGTTATTCCACATTCCTGTGCAGCCTTTGAATAGTATAGGTTATTCCACATTCCCGTGCAGCCTTTGAATAGTATAGGTTATTCCACATTCCCGTGCAGCCTTTGAATAGTATAGGTTATTCCACATTCCCGTGCAGCCTTTGAATAGTATAGGTTATTCCACATTCCCGTGCAGCCTTTGAATAGTATAGGTTATTCCACATTCCCGTGTAGCCTTTGAATAGCGTTAGTTTAAACAGCACTACCCCACAAACGTTTGCCCCCCCTCCCCCCGTTCTATTGATTTCAGTGTGACATCGATGGAAGTGATTAACAAAAAAATATATATATTGCGTTACACTTACTTGAATCAAAACGCAACACTTCAAAATGTGGCTAGATGTCTTCAGCAGGTTGTGCTCTAACCAGGGATGTTGTGTTCGTTTTAACAGCGTGTACAACCCCGATGTTGTGTTCGTTTTAACAGCGTGTACAACCCCGATGTTGTGTTCGTTTTAACAGCGTGTACAACCCCGATGTTGTGTTCGTTTTAACAGCGTGTACAACCCCGATGTTGTGTTCGTTTTAACAGCGTGTACAACCCCGATGTTGTGTTCGTTTTAACAGCGTGTACAACCCCGATGTTGTGTTCGTTTTAACAGCGTGTACAACCCCGATGTTGTGTTCGTTTTAACAGCGTGTACAACCCCGATGTTGTGTTCGTTTTAACAGCGTGTACAACCCCGATGTTGTGTTCGTTTTAACAGCGTGTACAACCCCGATGTTGTGTTCGTTTTAACAGCGTGTACAACCCCGATGTTGTGTTCGTTTTAACAGCGTGTACAACCCGATGTTGTGTTCGTTTTAACAGCGTGTACAACCCGATGTGTTCGTTTTAACAGCGTGTACAACCCGATGTTGTGTTCGTTTTAACAGCGTGTACAACCCGATGTTGTGTTCGTTTTAACAGCGTGTACAACCCCGATGTTGTGTTCGTTTTAACAGCGTGTACAACCCGATGTTGTGTTCGTTTTAACAGCGTGTACAACCCCGATGTTGTGTTCGTTTTAACAGCGTGTACAACCCGATGTTGTGTTCGTTTTAACAGCGTGTACAACCCCGATGTTGTGTTCGTTTTAACAGCGTGTACAACCCGATGTTGTGTTCGTTTTAACAGCGTGTACAACCCGATGTTGTGTTCGTTTTAACAGCGTGTACAACCCGATGTTGTGTTCGTTTTAACAGCGTGTACAACCCGATGTTGTGTTCGTTTTAACAGCGTGTACAACCCGATGTTGTGTTCGTTTTAACAGCGTGTACAACCCGATGTTGTGTTCGTTTTAACAGCGTGTACAACCCGATGTTGTGTTCGTTTTAACAGCGTGTACAACCCGATGTTGTGTTCGTTTTAACAGCGTGTACAACCCGATGTTGTGTTCGTTTTAACAGCGTATACAACCCGATCCCCCCCCCCCCCCTAATCGATATCATCAACAGGGTTTTCCTGCATGTGTGGGTTCTAAGGCGCTCCCTTAATGATTAAATATGATTACTATTGTTGCACATGCATGTGTTGGTAACAGTATAACTACTACTGATATTGAATGCTGCATTGTTAGAAAGAGTGTAAGTAACAGTATAACTTTAGACTGTCCCCTCGCCCCTACCCGGGCTCGAACCAGGGACCCTCTGCACACATCATCAACAGTCACCCTCGAAGCATCGTTACCCATCGCTCCACAAAAGCCGCGGCCCTTGCAGAGCAACGGGAACTACTACTTCAAGGTCTCAGAGCGAGTGACGTCACCGATTGAAACTAAGCTAGCCGTTTCACATCCGTTACACTAGCATCACCGCTAACTAAGCTAGCCGTTTCACATCCGTTACACTAGCACCACCGCTAACTAAGCTAGCCGTTTCACATCCGTTACATGTAGATACACTATGTTCTAGGTTTTCAATAAACAAACTGTTTGTGCATATTGGTTATTGATTCGGACACATTAAAACTGTGTTTGGATTGGGTATATTTATCAAAATGTCTTGTCAACAGGAAGCATCAATTCCAATTTTAAGTTTAAAGGAATATACAGTCAACATTAATTTTGTACTTAAGCAAGTAAAAACTGCTAAATGAGTCCAAAAACGTGCTGCGATTAAATTTGTAAGACATTTTTTATTTTATTTCTCCGTTATTTTACCAGGTAAATTGACTGAGAACACGTTTTCATTTACAGCAACAACCTGGGGAATAGTTACTGGGGATTATTAGGTGACCGTGATGGTTTGAGGGCCAGATTGTGAATTTAGCCAGGACACCGGGGTTAACACCCCTACTCTTACAATAAGTGCCATGGGATCTTTAATGACCTCAGAGAGTCAGGACACCCATTTAACGTCCCATCCGAAAGACAGCACCCTACACAGGGCAATGTCCCCAATCACTGCCCTGGGGCATTTGGATATTTTTTATACCAGAGGAAAAATAGTGCCTCCTACTGGCCCTCCAACACCACTTCCAGCAGCATCTGCTCTCCCATCCAGGGACTGACCAGGACCAACCCTGCTTAGCTTCAGAAGCAAGCCAGCAGTGGTATGCAGGGTGGTATGCTACATAGCTACCAGAAATGACCAAAACGGGGTTTGCCCTATATATTACAAGCCGAACAACATACACCATCATAGTAAGGCAGATAGATGCCTGAGCTGTGAAGCTAAGAGAAACTGGTTAACTTTAGAAAACCTCCCCAGAGTAGATTTAGCTTCCTTCATGGGATACCCCCTCAAGTTACTATTTATTGCCTACCTCCTCGTGCCTTCTGCACACACTGTATATAGACTTTATTTTTTCTACTGTGTCATTGACTTGTTTGTGTTATTGGCTTGTTTATTGTTTACTCCATGTGTAACTGTGTTGTCTGTGTTACACTGCTTTGCTTTATCTTGGCCAGGTCGCAGTTGTAAATGAGAACTTGTTCTCAACTGGCCTACCTGGTTAAATAAAGGTGAAATAAATAAAAAATTGTAGCTAGCTGACATTAGCATTCATTCGATGTTGACAAAATGAAGATAGCACCTGTTAGTACATTTTATGAGATCTTTGAGTAGCGTTAACTTACGTTACCTAACCAGCTAAATACTATATGGTGTTAGCTGTAAAAAAAACTAATAAAATAATATAATACATGTTATTAAGTTATACCTCGCGGTCCTTCAATCCCAAGAGTAACACTTCTTCCATCAATGTGAGTCGAGTTTCTTTGGAGTCTGCCTTATCCTCTTCTTCATCCTCTTCCTCTCCTCCGCGGCGGCGGGTCTCGAAGTCCTCATCCCCGGTTCCTCGGTCCTTGTCGGCGGCAGAGCTACGAGAGGCCTCGGTCCGCCTCTGCACTAGGCCCGAACTCCGCTGTGTCAGGGAAGTCATATTTACAACAAGTCCTAAAATAAATAAAACCGTCAAAAAGACGAAACCCTTCGCTTCGTACTCTCACTGACCGATATTATAAACCACTTCAAATGTTTATCCCGATACATACAGCTACGGACGTCTGGTTTTTAACCGTGGTTTTAACTATCCTACAACGAATAGGAGGAGACATAATATTTTCAGTTGTCTTCCTCTTCCGCTGGGAATTGATCCAATATGGCGGCAGGTGATAACGAGAGCAGTGAATGTGGCAGGTATTCCCAAACTGGGGTAGGCAATGCCGTTCGGGGTACGATAAAAAATGAAAAACTACAACAACAAAAAATGTGATTCACATTTACACAAAAAAAACACAAAAAAGTTGTATTTCTTTGTAAAAAAAAAATATATTTTCAAACAGTCCCGCGTCCATAGAGTTAGGCCCGCGTCCATAGAGACGCATACCAGCTCTACTGGTAGTACTGCTACTGTACCTGTCGACGACACAAGTTATTCTGCTTCCCAGAGCACATCCAATGCTAGCATTAGTCATTCTACATTTGTTGTTAGCCCAGCTAGCATAGACACTGACGGTTGTGAATCTGATGCAGCGGAAGAGCTACTGCCCCCTTACCCGGGAGAGCACCTAACAACAGACAGGGACGTTGGACCCAAGTCCTCCACCATAGTATGGGGCTTGTCTGTCCAAGCCAGTCCTCCACAATAGTATGGGGCTTGTCTGTCCAAGCCAGTCCTCCACAATAGTATGGGGCTTGTCTGTCCAAGCCAGTCCTCCACAATAGTATGGGGCTTGTCTGTCCTAGCCACTCAAATATGATGAGAACTACATTGATTTGGGGTTCACTTAATATTCAGAGTAGTGCCTTTCCTCAGCCACAGTGTGTTTGTTATATGTGCAAAAGTACTCTCACACAACTCGATGAAACCTTCACTCTTGCGCAAACATTTAGAAAAAAAACATGCCAATTTGAAAAATAAGCCACAGGAGTTTTTTGAGCGAGAATTAAGATTACTTCCGAGTAGTTAGACATGTATAAAATCAACAGACACCATTAATAAGCAGGGTCTAGAAACGTCTTCTATGGTGAGCTACCGAGTGGCTTGGACAGACAAGCCCCAAACTATTGTGGAGGACTGGCTTGGACAGACAAGCCCCATACTATTGTGGAGGACTGGCTTGGACAGACAAGCCCCATACTATTGTGGAGGACTGGCTTGGACAGACAAGCCCCATACCATTGTGCAGGATTGGCTTGGACAGACAAGCCCCATACTATTGTGGAGGAGTGGCTAGGACAGACAAGCCCCATACTATTGTGGAGGAGTGGCTTGGACTAAGTAGCAGTCAACAAAACTAATGAGATGATTGTGGACTTCAGGAAACAGCAGAGGGAACACCCCCCTATCCACATCGATGGAACAGTAGTGGAGAGGGTAGCAAGTTTTAAGTTCCTCTGCATACACATCACAGACAAACTGAATTGGTCCACACACACAGACAGCATTGTAAAGAAGGCGCAGCAGCGCCTCTTCAACCTCAGGAGGCTGAAGAAATTTGGCTTGTCACCAAAAGCACTCACAAACTTCTACAGATGCACAATCGAGAGCATCCTGGCGGGCTGTATCACCGCCTGGTATGGCAACTGCACCGCCCTCAACCGTAAGGTTCTCCAGAGGGTAGTGAGGTCTGCACAACGCATCACCGGGGGCAAACTACCTGCCCTCCAGGACACCTACACCACCCGATGTCACAGGAAGGCCATAAAGATCATCAAGGACATCAACCACCCGAGCCACTGCCTGTTCACCCCGCTATCATCCAGAAGGCGAGGTCAGTACAGGTGCATCAAAGCTGGGACCGAGAGACTGAAAAACAGCTTCTATCTCAAGGCCATCAGACTGTTAAACAGCCACCACTAGCACTGAGTGGCTGCTGCCAACACACTGACACTGACTCAACTCCAGCCACTTTAATAATGGGAATTGATGGGAAATTATGTAAATATATCACTAGCCACTTTAAACAATGCTACCTTATATAATGTTACTTACCCTACATTATTCATCTCATATGCATACGTATATACTGTACTCTATATCATCGACTGTATCCTTATGTAATACATGTATCACTAGCCACTTTAAACTATGCCACTTTGTTTACATACTCATCTCATTTGTACATACTGTACTTGATACCATCTACTGTATCTTGCCTATGCTGCTCTGTACCATCACTCATTCATATATCCTTATGTACATATTCTTTATCCCCTTACACTGTGTACAAGACAGTAGTTTTGGAATTGTTAGTTAGATTACTTGTTATTACTGCATTGTCAGAACTAGAAGCACAAGCATTTCGCTACACTCGCATTAACATCTGCTAACCATGTGTATGTGACAAATAAAATTGGATTTGATTTGACAGACAAGCCCCATACTATTGTGGAGGACTGGCTTGGACAGACAAGCCCCAAACTCTTGTGGAGGACTGGCTTGGACAGACAAGCCCCATACTATTGTGGAGGACTGGCTTGGACAGACAAGCCCCATACTATTGTGGAGGACTGGCTTGGACAGACAAGCCCCATACTATTGTGGAGGAGTGGCTAGGACAGACAAGCCCCATACTATTGTGGAGGAGTGGCTAGGACAGACAAGCCCCATACTATTGTGGAGGAGTGGCTAGGACAGACAAGCCCCATACTATTGTGGAGGAGTGGCTAGGACAGACAAGCCCCATACTATTGTGGAGGAGTGGCTTGGACAGACAAGCCCCATACTATTGTGGAGGAGTGGCTTGGACAGACAAGCCCCAAACTCTTGTGGAGGAGTGGCTAGGACAGACAAGCCCCAAACTCTTGTGGAGGAGTGGCTAGGACAGACAAGCACCAAACTCTTGTGGAGGAGTGGCTTGGACAGACAAGCACCAAACTCTTGTGGAGGAGTGGCTTGGACAGACAAGCCCCAAACTCTTGTGGAGGAGTGGCTTGGACAGACAAGCCCCAAACTCTTGTGGAGGAGTGGCTTGGACAGACAAGCCCCAAATTCTTGTGGAGGACGTAATTCTTCCTGCTGCCGCAGATATGTCTGGGACAATGCTGGGGGAAAAGGCCAAACAAACTATACAGCCTTCATCAAACAACACTATTTCACAACGCATTAGTGACATGGCAGTAGATGTTTTGAAACAATTACCACTTCACATACCAGTGAATTATATGGTTACAGCTGGATGAGTCAACAGACTGGCACAGCTCCTGGTATATGTCTGTTACAGCTGGATGAGTCAACAGACGTGGCCTGGCACATCTCCTGGTATATGTCTGTTACAGCTGGATGAGTCACCAGACATGGCCTGGCACAGCTCCTGGTATTTGTCCGTTACGTTCATGGGGGGTCAATTAAGGAAGACATTCTCTTCTGCAAACCACTGGAAACCAGGACAACATGAGAGGATATTTTTAAAGTACTGGACAGCTTTGTGACAAATGGTTTTTGGTGGTCAAGATGTGTTGGTATCTGTACTGATGGCACAAAAGCCATGACAGTGAGACATAGTGGAGTGGTAACGCGCGTGCAAGCAGTCGATACCACTTGGGTACACTGCAGCATCCACCATCTGACATCTTGAAAGACGTTTTGGACACTACAGTGAAAATGGTTAACTTTGTTAAAGCAAGGCCCCTGAACTCTCGTGTATTTTATTCACTATGCAATGACATGGGCAGGGACCATGCAACGCTTTTACAACATACAGAAGTGTGTTGGTTATCAAGGGGCAAAGTATTGACACGTGTTTTTGAATTGAGAAGCTTAATGTTTTCTTTACTGACCTAAGTGCACTGACCCTGGTGCTAGAAGGGAGGGGTGGGGGGGGGGGGGAATCGCAGCTGGAGGCTGAATATTTGAAGGGGTAAGGGACTATAAATGGTTTGGGAACCACTGGGCTAGAGCATCCCACAGGTAAAGCCAGGGAGGAAAATGTAGAGATGGGCTGTGGTCCAAACACTTAAAAGACACATCCTTGTCTACTTACCTTCACCTTATGCCCTTGGGAGAATCCCCGAGGCCATCTTTGTTGTCGGTCCAAATGATTAGCCAAGCAAGGGAAGTTTGAAACGTAAGCCCCTCAGCCCTCGTTCTTATTCGACTTTGCGAGTGTACAATTATGTTTAATGCGGAGCCTGACACTCCCCATAATTCAGTTTGCGACGACTGTACATCCGCTAAGAAAAGTCTGAGAAAACTTAAAAACAACATCAATGGAGAAGTCAACATACAAGTGTAAGTAAAAAACGAATGCAAATAAGTTAACATGTTGTGCTATTAATGCACATGGCGGCTCAAACACGTCTCATTAAAAGTAACAATGTTTTTGGTTTGGTTTTCTTTTGGAAATTGTAGAAATAAAACATTTTCCTTCTTCAGAAGTTCCAGCTGGGCAAGCTAACATTAGTTAGCTAATAAATTTACTAGCTATCATACAGTCGACAGGCTAACATTAGCTAGCTAATAAATTTACTAGCTATCATACAGTAGGCAGGCTAACATTAGCTAGGTAATACATTTACTAGCTATCATACAGTAGGCAGGCTAACATTAGCTAGCTAATAAATTTACTAGCTATCATTCAGTAGGCAGGCTAACATTAGCTAGCTAATACATTTACTAGCTATCATACAGTAGGCAGGCTAACATTAGCTAGCTAATAAATTTACTAGCTATCATACAGTAGGCAGGCTAACATTAGCTAGCTAATACATTTACTAGCTATCATACAGTAGGCAGGCTAACATTAGCTAGCTAATAAATTTACTAGCTATCATACAGTAGGCAGGCTAACATTAGCTAGCTAATACATTTACTAGCTATCATACAGTAGGCAGGCTAACATTAGCTAGCTAATAAATTTACTAGCTATCATACAGTAGGCAGGCTAACATTAGCTAGCTAATACATTTACTAGCTATCATACAGTAGGCAGGCTAACATTAGCTAGCTAATAAATTTACTAGCTATCATACAGTAGGCAGGCTAACATTAGCTAGCTAATACATTTACTAGCTATCATACAGTAGGCAGGCTAACATTAGCTAGCTAATAAATTTACTAGCTATCATACAGTAGGCAGGCTAACATTAGCTAGCTAATACATTTACTAGCTATCATACAGTAGGCAGGCTAACATTAGCTAGCTAATTAATTTACTAGCTATCATACAGTAGGCAGGCTAACGTTAGTTAGCTAATTCATTTACTAGCTATCATACAGTAGGTGTATATTAATAATTATATATTTAATAGAAGTAGACATGCACTCATAATTCACTGTAGCTCATATAAAGCACCCACAAGCTACCGGTGGCTGGAAACACAATCATTGTGGGATGAACGAGTGACGAATTTCCGACCAAGGGCAGTCCATTTAAAAATCCTTCCTTCCTCCCTCGCCCCCTTTTTAAAAATGTTTTAAATTTTATTTTTTATTTTATCAACAACAAATCAATACATAAAGCACATGAGGGAACACAAGCATACATAGATTACAAACAATGGACAATCGAGCTAGGGGGTACAATATCACATTACAATTACACAAGGACCTTAAAGGACATGCATATACTTACAATTCTAACAGCTTTTTTGTTAGTAGAGCATTTAACCGTCTTAAAATACAGTTCCGTTTCTTTTTGTAGGGTACGAAAATGTGGTTTTCTGTTTGTAAATGTACATTTGTGTATATGACATTTGGCCAAAAGAATAATGAAATTAATTACATAAAAATGTTTCAGCTTATTTCTATTGTATGTAAAGAATCCAAACAGTACATCTCTCCACAATAGTGTAAAATCTTCATAAATGTGTTCAATTATAAACCTACTGATGTCTTGCCACAGTTTTCTTACATGAACACGATGCCAAAAAAGATGCAACACTGTTTCTGGGTGGTCATTACAAAAGGAGCAATTTGAGTTGATGTTTTCCTTAAACTTCTTCATATAGCGGTTGGCAGGATAATATTTATGAATAATTTTAAAGGAAACTTCCTTAATTGTGTTAACAAGTAGGTATGTGTGTGGCAACATCCAAACTGTTTTCCAACAGATATTATTAATAAATCCATTCCAATAAGGCATGACATGAGGTATAGATACAACATCCTGCTGAAACAAGGATCGTATCGCTCTGTTGTTGAATGGACCAAAATAGAAACAAATCTTTCCTACTGATGAGTCAACAGGGTCAACAGAAGGTAGGCTCTGAGGGTCAGGTCTTTCCTACTGATGAGTCAACAGGGTCAACAGAAGGTAGGCTCTGAGGGTCAGGTCTTTCCTACTGATGAGTCAACAGGGTCAACAGAAGGTAGGCTCTGAGGGTCAGGTCTTTCCTACTGATGAGTCAACAGGGTCAACAGAAGGTAGGCTCTGAGGGTCAGGTCTTTCCTACTGATGAGTCAACAGGGTCAACAGAAGGTAGGCTCTGAGGGTCAGGTCTTTCCTACTGATGAGTCAACAGGGTCAACAGAAGGTAGGCTCTGAGGGTCAGGTCTTGACACGTTCCTGAATAACATAGCAACACCTGAGGGAATGGCGTCTAAAACAATTGCAAAATCTTTAGGTGTTACAGGGACCTTCTAAAGTGATAAGAATTCTTTATAACTGAGTAAAAGACCCTCTGCATTTACCAGTTGGCTCACCAATAGGATATTATTTCGGAACCAATATTCTAAAAACAGAGAGGTATTTTTATATAATATATCCCGATTATTCCATATATAATATCTGTGTGGAAAAAAATTGTGTTTATAAATTAAGGACCATGACAAGAAAACCTGCCGATGAAAAGCAGAAAGTTTCACTGGAACTTTGTCAATATTATAATTGCAAAACAAGATGAAGTTAAGGCCACCAAAAGTAGAGAAGACATGATGAGGAATAAAATTCCAGATAGAAGTGGGTCTTCTTAGGAATTGTTTTATCCAACTGATCTTAAAAGTATTATTTAAAGTAGTAAAGTACAGAAAATTCTGTCCACCATTCTCATAAGTGTTCATTACAACAGTTGTCCTAATGTAATGGGTACGGTTTCTCCAAAGAAAGTTGAAAAGCATCTGGTCTATCTCCTTGCTTATTTTACGGTCAAGATATAAAGATAGAGCACCATATGTTGGTCTAGAGATTCCTAATAACCAAGGCTGAAGGTATCTTCCTTTTAAGTCCCTCTGTAGCCATTGATTTAGTTTCTTCTGGGTTTTTTTAATAAGAGGGTTAAAATTTAGTAAGCCTCTAGACTTCTGATCCTTTGTAATGGTTATGCCTAAATATGTAAGTTCTTCTTTTACTGGAATACCATAATATGAAGGTGTCACACAATCTTTAACAGCCATGAGTTCACATTTCTTAATGTTAAGATATAGACCAGACGCTTTGGAAAAGGATTGTATCACATGGATCCATATGGGAATTTGGTTAGCGTCTTTCAGAAAAAAGTGTAGTATCGTCAGCCAGCTGGCTTATAATCATTTCTTTACCAGCTATGGAGATACCTTGTACAGGACTATTATTTAAAGAATTTGCAAGAAGTTGGGTGATTAATAAAAACAGGTACGGAGAGATAGGACAACCTTGCCTAATTCCTCTCTTTAACTCAAATCTAGGTGAGGTGCCATATTTCAATTTGATAGAGCTGTTACCATTTGCATAGAGAGTCTTAATAGCCTTACAGAAAAAAATCCCCAAAGCCAAGTCTAACAGGGGAGTGGAAGAGAAACTGATGCTCTACTGTGTCAAATGCTTTATAAAAATCTAAAAATAATATGAAGCTATCCTCAGTTATTAGGTCTGAGTAGTCAATTATGTCTAATACTAGTCTGACATTTTTAGAAATATGTCTGTTCCTCATGAAGCCAGACTGTGTTTCATCAATAATTGCATCCAGGACTTCTTTAATTATTTTTGCAAGTAGTGAGGCTAATATCTTATAGTCATTATTAAGAAGACAAATTGGACGGCAGTTATCGATGAGCAGCACTTATTTTTTAGGCTTAGGTATCAGTGTTATTAACCCCTGACTCATTGTAGGAGGGAGAACATTGTTTTTAATACTCTCTAAAAAAGATTTCAAATAAGAAGGGAGCTACTTGTTGAGAAAATAATTTGTAAAATTCTGATGTAATTCCATCAACACCTGGTGATTTATTGTTCTTTAGATGTTTGATAGACTCTATAATCTCTTCAACTTTGATGGGTTCATCACACTGTTTAGATTCTATATCACTGATAGAGTGAACATTATTCAGTGAGTTAAAAAAAACACATCTGTGGATACCTGACAGTACGTTGAGCTATACAATTTTCTGTAAAAATTGCTACAGTATTTAGCGATTGATTTTTGGTCATCTGTAATAACACCGTCAATGTTTAACTTATGGATAGTGTTATTGTTAGAGTGGAATGTCTCGAGTCTAAATAAATAGGATGAATTCTGTTCTCCCTCCTCAATCCATTTTTTCCTAGATCTAATAAAGGCTCCTTCTGCTTTTAATTTATATATATTATGTAATGTGTAATGTCATTGTAACTGATCACAAGACAAATAAAGTGACCAAAGGGGTCACAGAGTGTAGAATATTACCACCAGAGGGGTCACAGAGTATTAAATATTACCACCAGAGGGGTCACAGAGTGTAGAATATTACCACCAGAGGGGTCACAGAGTGTAGAATATTACCACCAGAGGGGTCACAGTGTAGAATATTACCACCAGAGGGGTCACAGAGTATAGAATATTACCACCAGAGGGGTCACAGAGTGTAGAATATTACCACCAGAGGGGTCACAGAGTATAGAATATTACCACCAGAGGGGTCACAGAGTGTAGAATATTACCACCAGAGGGGTCACAGTGTAGAATATTACCACCAGAGGGGTCACAGAGTATAGAATATTACCACCAAAGGGGTCACAGAGTGTAGAATATTACCACCAGAGGGGTCACAGAGTATAGAATATTACCACCAGAGGGGTCACAGAGTGTAGAATATTACCACCAGAGGGGTCACAGTGTAGAATATTACCACCAGAGGGGTCACAGAGTATAGAATATTACCACCAAAGGGGTCCCAGAGTGTAGAATATTACCACCAGAGGGGTCACAGTGTAGAATATTACCACCAGAGGTATTTTTCATTGTAGTGACACCAGCGGAGCGTTCAGCTCCATGGGAAAGCCAGATATCGTTGCCCCACTGTGACCTCCAGAAGTTGGCATCAGCCAAATTTGAGTGAGACTCTTGAAAAAAGCAAAAATCTGTTCGAAATTGTTTAGCAAATAAAAACAAGGCCTTGCGCTTCACATCGTTTCGTAACCCCCTAGCATTAAGAGATAATATAGACAAAGACAAAACAACAAAGATTATATAAAAGTATAAACTGTAGTGGGATGAGTCAAAGACTGTAGGAGCAGTGAACGTAAACGATAAGGAACCGAGATTCAAGTCAATTTATAGTGAAAATAGATTATTGCATAACCTTTGAGCTGGACGTTATCTGGCTTTGAAATTCAACTCAACTGGAAATTATGTTCAAGACCAAACCAAGGGTTCTTGTAGTAAGAGAGACTAAAAACCCTCTTTAGTTTAATCAGGAACTATTCTGAGAAATAAAACAACAAATAATAATTTTAATAAAAGGGTACCTACTATTTTAAGTACACATGAAAACTGATCATAAAATAACAAAATGTTTTACATATAAACGTTCCTAAGACGTTTTTTGGAAATAAGTATTAATAACTAAATAGATCAATAACCGTGTAAATTCAGAGCAGACCTGTATGCCCTTTAAAACAGTATCTTAGTTACTGTATACATAAAAACATAAATACAGCGTTCAGGCTTCTTCGTAAATTTGTAAACAAAATAGGTCTTCTGGTCATACAAGAACAAACTAATAAATTGAAATACCTGAGTATTCCTGAAAAATAGTCACCTGATGCCTGTTAGGTAAACAACATAAGGAAAATGAGAATACCATGTCTGAAACCATCAACCTGTTCATTCTGGTGAGATTTTAGGGAGGAATTTCACCACATGCAAACTCCACAGTCTTCTTCAAGCCTTCGATAACCACGGTGTTCGCGCCTACCATTTTCTCAATGGCGTCACACCTGGAGTTGATGAGTAAGGAGAGGGTAGCCACGATGTCAGAGTTCATGTTGGGGTTTTTGGAGGGTGGAGGTTTGCACGGAGTAACCGGTAAAGAGGGGAATTCGTCATCTTCAACAGCATTCAAAAGCATGATATTATCCATAGGCGAAGCGTAGTTATGGCAGTTGTCTATAAGCACGTTTCTTTCTTGTTGATTAGCAATAGAACGGTTAACTTCTTCCTTTCTTGTTTTGTCACGACTTTGCATGGGCATGCTGAAATAAATGATCCAATTATCATTCCAGTCACAGGAAAGGTCTTATATCTTGAACAAATAAAAATAGTAATGACTGTAAACTTGTTTTCTTTTCTTTTTCACAATCTTTCTGAAGTTTGGTACGGAGCTCGGTAAAAAAGCGTCTGTTCAAGCCGCCATCTTGGCCAGTCCTGTCCTCCCTCGCTCCTTGCCCTGCAAGTGTCAACTCGTCAGACGTCATGAGAAGTGTCCACTTAATTTTAGAGCTGAGGGGAGAGGGTGTGTCTTTTAAGTGTTTGGTCCGCACGCATGGAGTTTCAACTTCGGATTCTTCTGCCTCTTCTTCTTTAGTATTATGGCGGTCTGCAAATTGTTTTTATAGGTGCATACCGCCACCTACTGCATTGGCTATGTATCAGCCTACTGTTCTCTATTATGAATTCTCTATTGCCCTACCAACTAACCCTGCTTCCATTAAAAGCTCACCACTATTCCACTACTTTGGCCCCATCTGATTCTACTCCAGGTCAGCAGCCTGGGAGGAGGGCACACTGTCATTCAAAATGTCTTGTAACTCTTCTGCAGTAAAATCTCGTACTTCTCTGCAGCTGCCCTCGAGCACACTTCTCACATCTAGGAATCTCTTGTGCAAGAATGTGGTAAAAATGGGCCTGTTTATAAGGGGGTCATATAACATTAGCCAATGTGTTTTTATAGGCTAAAGTACAGTAAATACTATTTGTGAAAGCAGTACAATACAAGCTTGCATTTTCATCCCATAAAATGTAGTGGAATTACACATCCTTTTGTCCTCAGATTGGAGATGTTAGTATAAAAGTTTACACTCATCACTGTAACATAAGATTGATTGATTAAAACAGATAAATACTTTGGTTTTGTTGTTGTTTTGACACTCTAGGAAAGCCTTAATCCAGTTGTTTAATAAAATAATAATAATATTTTTTCTCTCTAGAGTAGTAATATATTGGATGAGTGTGTTGGGGGTAACTGGCCCCTGGGGGGTAACTGGCCCCTGGGGGGTTATGAATGTGTTTCTACCTGTCATTTAGACAATGACTAGCCCAGTTAGCGCTAGTTCATGCTAGCTAGCAACTTCACTAGCAGTAAATGCTGGTTATCTTAAGCTCATTGGAGTACTAGCTAGCAACCTTATTTATTACCAGATCGTCTGATGTAAAATACATAAATAAAAAAAAAGCTGTTTTAAAGACTGCCGAGATTTAAGATTTTGCATTATTCAAATCTATATTTAGTGCAATTGTACATCATGGAATGTATGGCAAAGAAACAACAAAGAACAGAGAAAATGAATGTGTCGGTGAGTGAAGCAGATGACTTTACGCCAAATCTCCTCAGTGAGAATATTAATGGTGATTAATGTGCAACACCTTTCCCACCTCATATTTTATTTAAATCGTGCAAATAAGACAACTAGACTTGTCTTATAAGTATTACTTGCTAAAGAATTGCTAAATCAACCTGATTTAAATGGACTTTAACACACTTGTAACACTATTCCATGGTACCTTTGAAAAAAAACAACACAAAAAACACTTTTCTAAAAAGATTTAATGAAATAACAAAAAATAAAAAATAAAGTGTAAACTATAGCAATTTATTTTCCTTTAGAGTTTATTCGCCTAAGCATGACCTTCACCCACATACCCATTTTTTTTCCCCAAGCGTTGCTTTTTTATCCGGCAACAATTAGACACCCTATAAGTTAACGAACAGAATCAAAACTCAAAAAGGAGAGAGATTCTGGTAGGTACACCTATAGCTCATCTCTTGGCAGTAGTATTGTAGATTACTTTATCACTGACCTCTACCCAGAGTCTCTCAGAGCGTTCACAGTCAGCCCACTGACATCCCTATCGGATCACAGCAAAATCACAGTCTACTTGAACAGAGCAATACTCAATCATGAGGCATCAAAGCCAAAGGAACTGAGTGATATTAAGAAATGCTATAGATGGAAGGAATGTAGTGTGGAAAACTTACCAAAAAAAACAATTAGGCAACAACAAACTCAATCCCTTTTAGACAACTTCCTGGACAAAACGTTTCACTGTAATTGTGAAGAAATTGAGAAACCTGTCCAACCAACAACCAAGAGACCCAGAAAACCTGATTCTACGCCTTCACTATGGTGAATCACTAAAACAATACAGAAATACACTACGGAAAAAGAAGGAACAGCATGTCAGAAATCAGCTCAATGTAATTGAATAATCCATAGACTCTAACCACTTCTGGGAAAATTGGAAAACACTAAACAAACAACAACACGAAGAATTATCTATCCAAAATGGAGATGTATGGGTAAACCACTTCTCCAATCTTTTTGGCTCCATAACAAAGAACAAACAGCAAAAACATATACATGATCAAATACAAATCTTAGAATCAACTATTAAAGACTACCAGAACCCACTGGATTCTCCAATTACATTCAATGAACTACAGGGAAAAATAAAAACCCTTCAACCCAAAAAGGCATGGGGTGTTGATGGTATTCTCAGTGAAATGAGCAAATATACAGGCAACAAATTCCAATTGGCTATACTAAAACTCTTTAACATCATCCTTAGCTCTGGCATCTTCCCCAATATTTGGAATAAAGGACTGATCACCCCTAGTTTCGGCAAGTCGGTTAGGACATCTACTTTGTGCATGACACAAATAATTTTTCCACCAATTGTTTACAGACAGATTATTTCACTTATAATTCACTGTATCACAATTCCAGTGGGTCAGAAGTTTCCAAACACTAAGTTGACTGTGCCTTTAAACAGCTTTGAAAATTCCAGAAAATGATGTCATGGCTTTAGAAGCTTCTGATAGGCTATTTGACAACATTTGAGTCAATTGGAGGTGTACCTGTGGATATATTTCAAGGCCTACCTTCAAACTCAGTGCCTCTGCTTGACATCATGGGAAAATCAAAAGAAATCAGCCAAGACCTCAGAAACAAAATTGGAGACCTCCACAAGTCTGGTTCATCCTTGGGAGCAATTTCCAAACGCCTGAAGGTACCACGTTCATTGTACAAACAATAGTACGCAAGTATAAACACCATAGAACCACGCAGCCGTCATCCCGCTCAGGAAGGAGACCCGTTCTGTCTCCTAGAGATAAACGTACTTTGGTCCGAAAAGTGCAAATCAATCCCAGAACAACAGCAAAGGACCTTGTGAAGATGCTGGAGGAAACAGGTACAAAAGTGTCTATATCCACAGTAAAACGAGTCCTATATCGACACAACCTGAAAGGCCGCTCAGCAAGGAAGAAGACACTGCTCCAAAACCGCCATAAAAAAGCCAGACTACTGTTTGCAACTGCACATGGGGACAAAGATCGTACTTTTTGGAGAAATGTCCTCTGGTCTGATGCAACAAAAATAGAACTGTTTGGCCATAATGACCATCGTTATGTTTGGAGTAAAAAGGGGGAGGTCTCAATATAGGTCTCAATATAGGTTTAAATGTAGGTCTCGATTGGTGCTGACGACTGCCACCAATCGAGGAGGAGAGAGGGTTGGGGGGGGGGGTGATTTGACTGTGTTGAGTTCCAGGTTGTTGTGACTTGACCAGGCGGTCAACCGCTCTACGGTACTTCGGAGATGAGACCGACCAGGGTGGTGTCATTAAGTCAACGTGAGTAGTTTGAGGTGCAGTCATTGGTGGAGAGGAACTAGAGGAGAGCACCAACCCTGCGGCACCCAGTTGAGAGAGAGGAAGTCTGAAATATGTTTTCCTATCTTAATGTGCCAGGTTGGTCAGGAAGTCGGTGATCCACAGAAAGATAGTAACCAGATTTCTTCAGCTGGGTGAGTTCGTGCTGTAGAAGGTCCAAAATGATTGTGTTGAAGGCAAAGCTAAGGAGGTGGGGGGATAAGAAGTAGATGGGATGGGGGGGGGGGTGACTTGAGGGGGTTAGACGGCTGAGGGGACTTGCCGGCTGAGGGGGTTAGACGGCTGAGGGGGTTAGACGGCTGAGGGGACTTGACGGCTGAGGGGACTTGACGGCTGAGGGGTTTGACGGCTGAGGGGTTAGACGGCTGAGGGGTTAGACGGCTGAGGGGTTAGACGGCTGAGGGGTTAGACGGCTGAGGGGTTAGACGGCTGAGGGGTTAATTAGAGTCTATTTTTCAAATGGAGAAGGTTTCTATTGCGAAGTGACAGATGAGCATCTTACGTGTGAGCCTGAAAAAATATTGATAATTGGTCATGGTTATATTGGGCTCAAGTTTGTGAGTTCAAAGACAACTTTGATAGCATTATAACATTTAATAAAAAAAAATTGTATGCTATGGACTGGCCCGCCTGTTCCCCAGACCTGAATCCAATTGAGCACATCTGGGACATCATGTCTCGCTCCAGTCTGCACCACAGACTGTCCAGGAGTTGGCGGATGCTTTAGTCTAGGTCTGGGAGGAGATCCCTCAGGAGACCATCCGCCACCTCATCAGGAGCATGCCCAGGCGTTGTAGGGAGGTCATACAGGCACGTGGAGAGCACACACACTACTGAGCCTCATTTTGACTTGTTTTAAGGACATTACATCAAAGTTGGATCAGCCTGTAGTGTGGTTTTCCACTTTGATTTTGAGTGTGACTCCAAATCCAGACCTCCATGGGTTGATAAATTTGATTTCCATTGATCATTTTTGTGTGATTTTGTTGTCAGCACATTCAACTATGTAAAGAAAAAAGTATTTAATAAGAATATTTCATTCATTCAGATCTAGGATGTGTTATTTTAGTGTTCCCTTTATTTTTTTGAGCAGTGTATATGTATATAATGTAACAAAATGTGGATAAAGGGAAGGAGTCTGAATACTTTCCAAATGCACTGTTTCTAAACATAAGGGAACAAAGTTTGGCATAAACTGTCATGACACTCATCTCAGTTGTGCCACTAGACTAGCGTTTTCTCCAAACTGAACCATTAGAGTCATCAGCTCATTTATAGCCTGGTTCCCAGATCTATGCTGTCTTACCAACTCAAAAAGGTGACAACACAAACAGATCTGGGACCAGGCAAGCTTATCTATTGTGTGGACAAAACATTAGGAACACCGGCTCTTTCCGTGACAGACTGACCAAGTGAATCCAGGTGAAAGCTATGATCCCTTATTGATGTCACTTGTTAAATCCACTTCAATCATTGTAGATGAAAGGGAGGAGACAGGTTAAATAAGGATTTTTAAGCCTTCAGACAATTGAGACATGGATTGTGTATGTGTGCCATTCAGAGAGTGAATGGGCAAGCCAAAATATTGAAATGCCTTTGGACGGGGTATGGTAGTAGGTGCCAGATGCACCGGTTTGTATCAAGAACTGCAACGCTGCTGGGTTTTCCCACACTCAACAGTTTCCCGTATGAATCAAGAATAGCCCATCAGGCAAAGGACATCCAGTCGACTTGACACAACTGCAGGAAGTATTGGAGTCAACGTGGGCCAGCATCCCTGTGGAACGCTTGACACCTTGTAGAGTCCATATCCTGACCAATTGAGGCTGTTCTGAGGGCAAAAGCGGGTGCAACTCAATACTAGGAAAGTGTTCTTAATGTTTTGTACACTCATTGTTACGCACCCTCCTCCTGAGTACAGTTTCCTGTCACCAGCAGAGGGCTCTGCATTGAAATAATAAACAAACATACTGTACAGTTTCCTGAAGCGGAAATAATCAAACTAGCCTAGCATTCCAGTCATCGAACCAGCCTAGCATTCCAGTCATCGAACCAGCCTAGCATTCCAGTCATCGAACCAGCCTAGCATTCCAGTCATCGAACCAGCCTAGCAATCCAGTCATCGAACCAGCCTAGCATTCCAGTCATCGAACCAGCCTAGCATTCCAGTCATCGAACCAGGCTAGCATTCCAGTCATCGAACCAGCCTAGCATTCCAGTCATCGAACCAGTCATCGAACCAGCCTAGCAATCCAGTCATCGAACCAGCTTAGCAATCCAGTCATCGAACCAGCCTAGCATTCCAGTCATCGAACCAGCCTAGCATTCCAGTCATCGAACCAGCCTAGCAATCCAGTCATCGAACCAGCCTAGCATTCCAGTCATCGAACCAGCCTAGCAATCCAGTCATCGAACCAGCCTAGCATTCCAGTCATCGAACCAGCCTAGCATTCCAATCATCGAACCAGCCTAGCATTCCAGTCATCGAACCAGCCTAGCATTCCAGTCATCGAACCAGCCTAGCATTCCAGTCATCGAACCAGCCATCGAACCAGCCATCGAACCAGCCTAGCAACCCAGTCATCGAACCAGCCATCGAACCAGCCTAGCATTCCAGTCATCGAACCAGCCTAGCATTCCAGTCATCGAACCAGTTTAGCAATCCAGTCATCGAACCAGCCTAGCAATCCAGTCATCGAACCAGCCTAGCATTCCAGTCATCGAACCAGCCTAGCAATCCAGTCATCGAACCAGCCTAGCATTCCAGTCATCGAACCAGCCTAGCATTCCAGTCATCGAACCAGCCTAGCATTCCAGTCATCGAACCAGCCTAGCATTCTAGTCATCGAACCAGCCTAGCATTCCAGTCATCGAACCAGCCTAGCATTAGTGCCGAGCGATCAGTGCTTTTTGGAGGTCGGTTCGATTGTTCTTATTTTTTTTTAAATGGTGTTTTAGATTTCAATAAAAAAAATAAAAACATTAAATATTGACATTACAATGATTTTAGAGCTTTTTAATTAAAATACCAAAGTCAAAAATAGTGAACATTCAATTGCCAAAACTTTGAAAATATGATATTGTCTCCGTCGGGTCCACCTTGGGTAGACATCCATATAATTATAGTAAATTACTATGAAATAACATTTTTCATAGTGTGTACAATATTACCTCAACTACCTTGACACCGGTACCCCCTGTATAAATCCCCACTATTGTTAATTACTGCTGCTCTTTAATTATGTTATTCGTATCTTACTTTTTTGGGGGGTATTTTCTTAACTGCATTTTTGGTTAAGGGCTTGTAAAGTAAGCATTTCACTGTATTCGCCACGTGACAAATAAAATGTACATATTATTTAGGTCTGATTTTATGACTTTTACATTTTTAATTCCTTAAAGTCATCATCTCATCTCTGCCCAGGCAGTAGCGGTCAGCCAGACAGTTATCTATGTTCTCCCCATACTGTACTGTCTGTTGTCATCCTATTTAGCTAGCCTGCCTAAGTATGCTGCTGTCTGACAATCATTTGACTAGTTCTTCAAAGTAGATAAGACCTACTTTCACGAACGGTCTCGGTCCCTCATCGTTGTGTTGTGTGTGGTCTGTGTGTACCTATCCTAACGTAGCAGGTGTTAAAGTATATCCATCCAGAGATCTGTATATAATGACGAGATGCCCATGTCTCCTCCCTAACAATGGGAGTCGCTGTCCCAAAGCCCATGTCTCCGCCCTTACAATGGGAGTCGCTGTCCCAAAGCCCATGTCTCCGCCCTTACAATGGGAGTCGCTGTACCAAAGGCGGGAATGCAGGCAACAAGTTGAGCCCATTGTGCTAAATTTGGACAGATTTTGTCGTGAGTTCCAAATCTCGCTTCGCCTTTTCCTCTCTTTTCCCGCCTTCTATTCCTACTCTTTCCCCGCCTTCTATTCCTACTCTTTTCCCGCCTTCTATTCCTACTCTTTCCCCGCCTTCTATTCCTACTCTTTTCCCGCCTTCTATTCCTACTCTTTTCCCGCCTTCTATTCCTACTCTTTCCCCGCCTTCTATTCCTACTCTTTCCCCGCCTTCTATTCCTACTCTTTTCCCGCCTTCTATTCCTACTCTTTTCCCGCCTTCTATTCCTACTCTTTCCCCGCCTTCTATTCCTACTCTTTCCCCGCCTTCTATTCCTACTCTTTTCCCGCCTTCTATTCCTACTCTTTTCCCGCCTTCTATTCCTACTCTTTTCCCGCCTTCTATTCCCACTCTTTTCCCGCCTTCTATTCCCACTCTTTCCCCGCCTTCTATTCCCACTCTTTCCCCGCCTTCTATTCCCACTCTTTTCCCGCCTTCTATTCCTACTCTTTCCCCGCCTTCTATTCCTACTCTTTTCCCGCCTTCTATTCCTACTCTTTCCCCGCCTTCTATTCCCACTCTTTTCCCGCCTTCTATTCCCACTCTTTCCCCGCCTTCTATTCCCACTCTTTCCCCGCCTTCTATTCCCACTCTTTCCCCGCCTTCTATTCCTACTCTTTTCCCGCCTTCAATTCCTACTCTTTTCCCGCCTTCTATTCCTACTCTTTTCCCGCCTTCTATTCCTACTCTTTCCCCGCCTTCTATTCCTACTCTTTTCCCGCCTTCTATTCCTACTCTTTTCCCGCCTTCTATTCCTACTCTTTTCCCGCCTTCTATTCCTACTCTTTTCCCGCCTTCTATTCCTACTCTTTCCCCGCCTTCTATTCCTACTCTTTCCCCGCCTTCTATTCCTACTCTTTTCCCGCCTTCTATTCCTACTCTTTTCCCGCCTTCTATTCCTACTCTTTCCCCGCCTTCTATTCCTACTCTTTTCCCGCCTTCTATTCCTACTCTTTCCCCGCCTTCTATTCCTACTCTTTCCCCGCCTTCTATTCCTACTCTTTTCCCGCCTTCTATTCCTACTCTTTCCCCGCCTTCTATTCCTACTCTTTCCCCGCCTTCTATTCCTACTCTTTCCCCGCCTTCTATTCCTACTCTTTTCCCGCCTTCTATTCCTACTCTTTCCCCGCCTTCTATTCCTACTCTTTCCCCGCCTTCTATTCCTACTCTTTTCCCGCCTTCTATTCCTACTCTTTTCCCGCCTTCTATTCCTACTCTTTCCCCGCCTTCTATTCCTACTCTTTCCCCGCCTTCTATTCCTACTCTTTCCCCGCCTTCTATTCCTACTCTTTTCCCGCCTTCTATTCCTACTCTTTTCCCGCCTTCTATTCCTACTCTTTTCCCGCCTTCTATTCCTACTCTTTCCCCGCCTTCTATTCCTACTCTTTCCCCGCCTTCTATTCCTACTCTTTCCCCGCCTTCTATTCCTACTCTTTCCCCGCCTTCTATTCCTACTCTTTCCCCGCCTTCTATTCCTACTCTTTTCCCGCCTTCTATTCCTACTCTTTCCCCGCCTTCTATTCCTACTCTTTCCCCGCCTTCTATTCCTACTCTTTCCCCGCCTTCTATTCCTACTCTTTCCCCGCCTTCTATTCCTACTCTTTCCCCGCCTTCTATTCCTACTCTTTTCCCGCCTTCTATTCCTACTCTTTTCCCGCCTTCTATTCCTACTCTTTCCCCGCCTTCTATTCCTACTCTTTTCCCGCCTTCTATTCCTACTCTTTCCCCGCCTTCTATTCCTACTCTTTTCCCGCCTTCTATTCCTACTCTTTTCCCGCCTTCTATTCCTACTCTTTTCCCGCCTTCTATTCCTACTCTTTCCCCGCCTTCTATTCCTACTCTTTCCCCGCCTTCTATTCCTACTCTTTTCCCGCCTTCTATTCCTACTCTTTTCCCGCCTTCTATTCCTACTCTTTCCCCGCCTTCTATTCCTACTCTTTTCCTCTCTTTTCCCACCTTCTCATTTGCTGATTCTTACTACCATCACATTACAGCCAGTTAAAAGTACAGTACGATATTGGCTTTGGATTCCATTCCACAGAGATTAGGAATAAAACAGTATAGAAGTTGTAAGGTAAAACAAAACAAAAATAAGCTTCCTTTTTGCAGTATAAAACGTACAGCTGGCATCATTGGTTAACACATACTGTACACTTAGGGCATAGATTCATGTGATTTTGGCTTGAAAATCGGCTTCTAAACCATTAAGCAACCTCTGGCATTCCATCGAGAGACTAGCATTTTTTATTTAATTAAAAAAAGAGCATACAAATGGTAATTCATTATTCAGTGCTTTACAGTAGTTATGTATTTTAGACCGGACAGCTCTATGGTTCTTAACAGGACAGTAGTCAACTATGGATAATTAGGAATTCTTTAAAGATGCCATTTCCTTTAAGCAAGAGACGGGACATATACAGTCACAGTTTTGTTTGTAAGCAACCGGTTAAAAAAAATTTTGCTCGCCACAGTAGTGCACAAATGGTATTAGGATATATAGCTTTGGCCTTCTCTGTCTAAAGCAGGAAAATGATGATCCTGTCAACGATGGCTTTGAGCAGTGAGCACCATGACAGGTCCAACACTTTAGGTCCCAGTGTACGTAGGTACAGTAACAGGCCTCCAACCAAACCTCCCCATTGGGTTTGTGATAGACAGGGGGACTGTGTGTATCCTAGACCAGAGACTCCGGGCCACCATCATCCTCTCTATCGGCCAGGTTTCCTGGTATCCCGGTCACCATGAGACTCTGAAGCAGGCTGGTCGGTATGGCCGGTTTGAACGACCAGTTCCTCGACGTCACGAAGGGGAACGACGACGACAGCCTCACCGAAGACCTGGCTGCGATCACCGCCGCCGCTGTCTTGGCCCTTGGCCTCGCCCCCTTGTGGTTGGAGGTTAAAGTGCAGCCGTGGCGATCAAGCTGTCTCTGCAGCTCCTGAACCTCCCCCAGTATCTCAGAGACTTTACTCAGCATGGCCACTGGACCCCCTCCTAGGATCTGGACGTCGTGGATCCAGCGCAGGTACCTTTCATAGAAAGACAGAACACTAGAATAGTGATTGGACATCCCAGTAATGTGACTCAAATCGCAGCCATCTTGGTCAGGGAATTTTTCATTCTAGAAACCTATCAACTACAGTCAAATATGGTATATTATTATTATTATTATTATAAAACAATTCATTTGTAGATATAACAAGTATAAATATATGTCACAATATATATGTCACAAAATAGGTTTCTAAGTTCAAGGGTCTTTTCCTGGTGGAATAAAGGTTAAAACGCTGCACTTCCTGATTTCGTCTTAGACTTCGTTCGTTAAGAAATGATTGCGGCCATGACTGAATTCAAACGTAAACGTGAGTTGGTTTTTGGGGAGGGGGTTGATGTGGGTCGTGTGTGTTCATAGGTGGTTAACCAAATCGTTTCACCAATTAGCTTCAGCAGGCTGGTGAGCATGGAAAAGTTGGTTTGACTTTGGATAGCCGATCTCCAGGAAGAGTTATGGACCGTTAATTAATTACATTAATGTAAATGAGACAATATGTCCATGTTGCACATCTTTTAGTTGTCTAATTAAATGCTTTCAATATTTATATTTTTTGTATTTTTAACAATTTATATTGTTCACTTTTCTTTCTTTTTTTTTTGCTATTGACCTTTTAAAATATTGTCGGATGTACATTGTGTAATTTATTGATGGTCCATAACTGAATTGAACAATCAGCTGTGCTCTGAATTGATGATGACTTGGGTACTGCCAGCTGTGGGCAGGACTGAAACAAACCCAACAAAAACTTTTACCCCAACGCTTCATTTCAACATAATGTTTTCATATCATATTGCAAATCTCAGTTTTTGGACTTTATGACCAAAATGATCCCATTTACATGTTGAGGTAAATTTTTGACACTAAAATAAAAAATGTTTGACTCATATCAATGCAAATTAGGCCGTTTTCAAAAAGGAAAAGTATATTTTTAGGGGGAAGTCTATCTCTACGGGCAGGTACCTCTGCATCCAGACGCGTATGGAGGGACCGTCCAGGCAGGGCAGCAGCAGACCGTGGTAGTCCAATGGTTTAGTCTGCCACGCCTCGTAGAACTCCCTGACTGAAGACGAGGTCTGAGGGGAATCTGAGGAAGGAGACAGCATCCAGCGACTGAGCCTCTTTACGCCGAGGATTTTCTTCAGGTTGTCCGCCTCGTCTTTAAAGAAGCCCTTCTTAGGGGGGGTCTTGAAGGCTGAGCTTGGCAGGGACAGCTGACGCAGGTGCTGGAAGGCAGATATAGAAGAACATTAGAGACATTTTGATCAGCATAATGTTGGAATATAGTAAACTGACTATTACAGTTGAATGGAGTGCGAGAGAGAGCGAGAGAGAGCGAGAGACACAGACAGAGAGAGAGCGAGAGACACAGACAGAGAGAGAGCGAGAGACACAGACAGAGAGAGAGCGAGAGACACAGACAGAGAGAGAGCGAGAGACACAGACAGAGAGAGAGCGGGAGACAGAGAGAGCGAGAGACAGAAAGAGAGAGTACCCTGGGCCTGTATGATTTCCTCACAGACGTGTCCTGCTTGGGCTTCTCAGTATACAAAGGGTTAGTGAAGAGATCCTGTGCCTTGCAGTCAAACTGCACCGACCAGTCCCACACTGTAGGGCAGTTCAATGGGCTTCTTTGTGTGTGGGGCGACTCGGCCTGCCAAGACAAGCAAACAGTCAGGCTGGGCGTATGTGGGCATACTGTATATGGTACAGGCTGTTTACCCTACTGTACACAGAAGAAGTGGAGCCTGGTGGAGGGAGGACGGGCTCACTGTAACAGCATGTTAATGGACCGGCGCAGTAATGGACCGGCGCGGCAATGGAACGGCGCGGTAATGGCAATGGAACGGCGCGGTAATGGCAATGGAACGGCGCGGTAATGGAACGGCGCAGTAATGGCAATGGAACGGCACGGTAATGGAACGGCGCGGTAATGGAACGGCACGGTAATGGAACGGCACGGTAACGGAACGGCACGGTAACGGTAACGGAACGGCACGGTAATGGTAATGGAACGGCACGGTAACGGAACGGCACGGTAACGGTAATGGAACGGCACGGTAACGGTAATGGAACGGCACGGTAATGGAACGGCGCGGTAATGGAACGGCGCGGTAATGGAACGGCACGGTAACGGAACGGCACGGTAACGGAACGGCACGGTAATGGTAATGGAACGGCACGGTAATGGAACGGCGCGGTAATGGTAATTTTTTAATTTTTTTTATTTTACCTTTATTTAACCAGGCAAGTCAGTTAAGAACAAATTCTTATTTTCAATGACGGCCTGGGAACAGTGGGTTAACTGCCTGTTCAGGGGCAGAACGACAGATTTGTACCTTGTCAGCTCGGGGGTTTGAACTCACAACCTTCCGGTCACTAGTCCAACGCTCTAACCACTAGGCTACCCTGCCGCCCCCTAATGGAACGGCACGGTAATGGAACGGCACGGTAATGGCAATGGAACGGCACGGTAATGGAACGGCGCGGTAATGGAACGGCACGGTAATGGAACGGCACGGTATTGGAACGGCACGGTAATGGAACGGCACGGTAATGTAACGGTGCGGTAATGGTAATGGAACGGCACGGTAATGGCAATGGAACGGCACGGTAATGGAACGGCGCGGTAATGGAACGGCACGGTAATGGAACGGCACGGTAATGGAACGGCACGGTAACGGTAACGGTACGGCACGGTAACGGAACGGCACGTTAATGGAACGGCACGGTAATGGAACGGCGCGGTAATGGTAATGGAACGGCGCGGTAATGGTACGGCACGGTAATGGAACGGTGGTCACTGTTACATTAATTCAATTCCAGACGTTACAATGAGCTCGTCCTCTGATTTAAAGTGACACCAGCCTCCCCTGGCCCATGGACATTCTGGTACAACACAGCCGGAAGAGTCTGGTGTCTAGTCATCTACACTACAGGCCTTCAGAGTATCTGAGTACAAATCACATGTGCCAAAAATAACAGGTTACAACCTGTTGCCGCGTTGCAACCTGTTGCCGCGTTGCAACCTGTTGCCGCGTTGCAACCTGTTGCCGCGTTGCAACCTGTTGCCGCGTTGCAACCTGTTGCCGCGTTGCAACCTGTTGCCGCGTTGCAACCTGTTGCAGCGTTGCAACCTGTTGCAGCATTGCAACCTGTTGCAGTGTTGCAACCTGTTACAACCTGTTGCCGTGTTACGTGTTACAACCTGTTGCAACCTGTTGCCGTTGTTACAACCGGTTACAACCTGTTGCCGTTGTTACAACCGGTTACAACCTGTTGCCGTGTTACAACCTGTTACAACCTGTTGCCGTGTTACAACCTGTTGCCGTGTTACAACCTGTTACAACCTGTTGCCGTGTTACAACCTGTTACAACGTGTTGCCGTTGTTACAACCGGTTACAACCTGTTACCGTGTTACAACCTGTTACAACCTGTTGCCGTGTTACGTGTTACAACCTGTTACAACCTGTGACAACCTGTGACAACCTGTTGCCGTGTTGCAACCTGTTGCCGTGTTGCAACCTGTTGCCGTGTTGCAACCTGTTACAACCTGTTGCCGTGTTACAACCTGTTACTGTGTTACAACCTGTTACAACCTGTTGCCGTTGTTACAACCTGTTACAACCTGTTGCCGTTGTTACAACCTGTTACCGTTGTTACAACCTGTTTCCGTTGTTACAACCGGTTACAACCTGTTTCCGTGTTACAACCGGTTACAACCTGTTGCCGTGTTACAACCGGTTACAACCTGTTGCCGTGTTACAACCGGTTACAACCTGTTGCCGTGTTACAACCGGTTACAACCTGTTGCCGTGTTACAACCGGTTACAACCTGTTGCCGTGTTACAACCGGTTACAACCTGTTGCCGTGTTACAACCGGTTACAACCTGTTGCCGTGTTACAACCGGTTACAACCTGTTGCCGTGTTACAACCTGTTACAGTGTTCTCACAGTGAAATGCTCACTGACAGGCCCTTAATAATGCAGTCAAGAAAAAAAAGAGAAAAAAAAGTGAAGTACTTACTAAAAATAAACTGAAGTAAAAAATGTAATAAACAAATAAAAAAGAATTATAGAGCAACAAAACAACAGTAGTGAGGATATATACAGGGGGTACTGGTACAGAGTCAATGTGCAGGCGCACCGGTTAGTTGAAGTAATTGAGGTAACATGTACATGCAGATAGTTATTAAAGTGACTATGCACAGATAGAGTAGCAGCAGAGTAAAAATGGGGGGTGGGGGCGTGCAAATAGTCCAGGTAGCCATTTGATTAGCTGTTCAGGAGTCTTATGGCTTGGGGGTAGAAGCTGTTAAGAAGCCTTTTGAACCTCAACTTGGACCTCCGGTACCATTTGCCGTACGGTAGCAGAGAGAACAGTATATTACTTGGTGCCTGGAGTCTTTGACCATTTTTTGGGCTTCCTCTGACACCGCCTGGTATAGAGGTCCTGGATGGCAGGAAGCTTGGCCCCAGTGATATACTGGGCCATACGCACTACCCTCTGTAGTGCCTTGCGGTCGGATGCCGATCAGTTGCCATACCAGGTGGTGATGCTCTCGATGGTGCAGCTGTATAACTTTTTGAGGATCTGAGGACTCATGTCAAATCTTTTCAGTCTTCTGAGGGGGAATAGGCGTTGTCGTGCCCTCTTCAAGACTGTCTTGGAGTGTTTGGACCATGATAGTTTATTGGTATGTGGACACCAAGGAACTTGGGACAGCTTGAAATTGCCAGTAGGTAAGCGCATGCTCAGATTACACATCCGGGTAATCCATCTGGCCCTGCAGAACTTGTGAATGTTGACCTGTTTAAAGGTCTTACTCACATCGGCTACGGAGAACATGATCACACAGTCATCCGGAACAGCTGATGCGCTCATGCATGCTTCAGTGTTGCTTGCCTCAAAGCGATGTGATAACTTGGCCTGGTATCATTAGTAAAAGGTTGGTATTTGATAACACTATTATAAATGTAGTGACTGTTCCAGTATACAGTCTTAAAGAAAAGGAACATCCAATCCACACCAGGGGTTCATCCAGTCCACACCAGGGGTTCATCCAGTCCACACCAGGGGTTCAGTAGAAGCAGGCCAAATGTTATGTGCTGGCATGCATCTACAGATGAGCGGTTTGTAGGCCTAACTACTGCAGAGCGGTTTGTAGGTCTAACTACTGCAGAGCGGTTTGTAGGCCTAACTACTGCAGAGCGGTTTGTAGGCCTAACTACTGCAGAGCGGTTTGTAGGTCTAACTACTGCAGAGCGGTTTGTTGGTCTAACTACTGCAGAGCGGTTTGTAGGCCTAACTACTGCAGAGCGGTTTGTAGGCCTAACTACTGCAGAGCGGTTTGTAGGCCTAACTACTGCAGAGCGGTTTGTAGGCCTAACTACTGCAGAGCGGTTTGTAGGCCTAACTACTGCAGAGCGGTTTGTAGGCCTAACTACTGCAGAGCGGTTTGTAGGCCTAACTACTGCAGAGCGGTTTGTAGGCCTAACTACTGCAGAGCGGTTTGTAGGCCTAACTACTGCAGAGCGGTTTGTAGGCCTAACTACTGCAGAGCGGTTTGTAGGCCTAACTACTGCAGAGCGGTTTGTAGGCCTAACTACTGCAGAGCGGTTTGTAGGCCTAACTACTGCAGAGCGGTTTGTAGGCCTAACTACTGCAGAGCGGTTTGTAGGCCTAACTACTGCAGAGCGGTTTGTTGGTCTAACTACTGCAGAGCGGTTTGTAGGTCTAACTACTGCAGAGCGGTTTGTAGGTCTAACTACTGCAGAGCGGTTTGTTGGTCTAACTACTGCAGAGCGGTTTGTTGGTCTAACTACTGCAGAGCGGTTTGTAGGTCTAACTACTGCAGAGCGGTTTGTTGGTCTAACTACTGCAGAGCGGTTTGTAGACAGCCTAGAGAAAACATGCTGTATTGGTAGTGTGCCTGCCTGCATGTGTCTTTACCCTGAGTAAGCTGCTGTATTGGTAGTGTGCCTGCCTGCATGTGTCTTTACCCTGAGTAAGCTGCTGTATTGGTAGTGTGCCTGCCTGCATGTGTCTTTACCCTGAGTAAGCTGCTGTATTGGTAATGTGCCTGCCTGCCTGCATGTGTCTTTACCCTGAGTAAGCTGCTGTATTGGTAGTGTGCCTGCCTGCATGTGTCTTTACCCTGAGTAAGCTGCTGTATTGGTAGTGTGCCTGCATGTGTCTTTACCCTGAGTAAGCTGCTGTATTGGTAGTGTGCCTGCCTGCATGTGTCTTTACCCTGAGTAAGCTGCTGTATTGGTAATGTGTGTACCTGCCTGCATGTGTCTTTACCCTGAGTAAGCTGCTGTATTGGTAGTGTGCCTGCATGTGTCTTTACCCTGAGTAAGCTGCTGTATTGGTAGTGTGCCTGCCTGCATGTGTCTTTACCCTGAGTAAGCTGCTGTATTGGTAGTGTGCCTGCATATGTCTTTACCCTGAGTAAGCTGCTGTATTGGTAGTGTGCCTGCATGTGTCTTTACCCTGAGTAAGCTGTCTCTGTGGCTGTCGTTGTTAAAGAGGAAGGTGGTGAAGACCGGAACATGGACGCTGTCAGACAGCACGGTCAGGTAGGTCTCTGAGAACTGGAAGGCCGGACCATGCTGCTGCTGTAGCTGCCACACACACTCCAGGAAGAGCAGGAACACTGGAGACTGGCTCTGAGAGGACGGACAGAGGGACACGGTTGTCACCTATACACCACAGTTGTGTGTTTTATTTTTAAACATACCGCTGGTCTCAAATCCTTGATTCCCCTACAGTCCTTGATTCTTAAAAATTCCTCTCCTTCTCAAAGCTCATTGGAGGAGGATGTCAAGGGGAGGGACTTGAGCCTTTCCTCCAATAAGCTCTGAGAGGGAGGCGGAAGAATCAAGGTTTTGATGGCTAGTTTAAATTGTCAGACGACAGAATAAACAAAAACAGGACACCCGGATCTTACCTCCACCTTGTCCTTGAGGTGTAGATGGTTGGAGCGATCCAGGAAAGCATGTCCTCCTGCTACCCACTCCTTCTGTACCAGACTCTGGAAGCCCAGAAGAGTTCTGTAGTAGGGGTCCAACATCAACTGGACCAGGCTGGAGACCACACAGCACAGGTCTGAACCGCCCTCCTCTGGAAAAATACAACACAATCTAACACCCAGTACAGGTCCTAACCAGCCTCCTCTGATACTATACGATATAGAGGTAGGACCCAGTACAGGTCCTAACCAGCCTCCTCTGATACTATACAATATAGGAGGTAGGACCCAGTACAGGTCCTAACCAGCCTCCTCTGATACTATACAATATAGAGGTAGGACCCAGTACAGGTCCTAACCAGCCTCCTCTGATACTATATAATATAGAGGTAGGACCCAGTACAGGTCCTAACCAGCCTCCTCTGATACTATACAATATAGAGGTAGGACCCAGTACAGGTCCTAACCAGCCTCCTCTGATACTATATAATATAGAGGTAGGACCCAGTACAGGTCCTAACCAGCCTCCTCTGATACTATACAATATAGAGGTAGGACCCAGTACAGGTCCTAACCAGCCTCCTCTGATACTATACAATATAGAGGTAGGACCCAGTACAGGTCCTTACCAGCCTCCTCTGCAACACAAACACATATTTAACTGTAGACTCAGCAACATGACGTAGACACAGCATAGGGGGTCAATTTCTTCAACGACTAAGAGCATTGAAGCGCGAGGGTCAACATCTCTTGTTGTTTTGGTACCCTGGGTACCACACTGTAAACAGCATATACTGTGTGTGACTGAGAGCAATGTCTTGCATCTCGCTTATCTCAATATCACCGGAGCTGCTCGTGGCAATGTCATTTAGCGGAGTCTACCTTCAATTCATGTCATTGTTTTTATAGAACCAGGAGGATAGTCAACTCAGCAACATCCTCACCTGAGTATCATTGTGGGACAAATGTTAAGCAAATAAAAATATGTCAAACAACATGTCAGGACACAGGATCTGTTTGGCCAAACCCCTTGTTAAATAAAATACAAGCTTCCTCAAATGGTCCTTACCCATAATGAGAACATTGGTGTTTTCCTTTTCCAGGCTCTCAACTACCTCCACGGCCTTCTGGAGACACTGTCTGCAACACACAAGACATTGGCTCGCCGCGCGTGAGACAAGACATTGGCTCGCCGCGCGTGAGACAAGACATTGGCTCGCCGCGCGTGAGACAAGACATTGGCTCGCCGTGCGTGAGACAAGACATTGGCTCGCCGTGCGTGAGACAAGACATTGGCTCGCCGCGCATGAGACAAGAAATTGGCTCGCCGCGCGTGAGACAAGACATTGGCTCGCCGCGCGTGAGACAAGACATTGGCTCGCCGCGCGTGAGACAAGACATTGGCTCGCCGCGCGTGAGACAAGACATTGGCTCTCCGCACGTGAGACATGATCCTAAACAAATACATTGGTAACACTGGTCAAATACTCAGTGGCCATTTGATTAGGCACACCCATCTAGTATTGAGTCAGACCCCCCCTTCCCCCGTCTCCAGAACAGCCGGAATTATTCAGGAGTATGGATTCTACAAGGTATGGCATTCAAAAACATTTCGATTGGTATCTAGGGACCTAACTTTAGCAAGGAAAACATTCCCCACACGGGTACACCACCGCCACCAGCCGGTACCGGTGACACCAGGCAGGATGGGTCCATGCACGCCAAATCCTGACTGCCATCAGAATGATGCAACAGGAACCGGGATTCGTCGGACCAGGCGATGTTTCTCCCCACTCTTCAATGGTCCAGTGTTGATGATGTCGTGTCCACTGGAGCAGCTTCTTCTTGTTTTTAGCTGATAGGAGGAAGCCCAGTGTGGTCGTCTGCTGCAATAGCCAATCAGTGACAAGGAGCGACAAGTTGTGTGTTCTGGGATGCTGTTCTGCACACCACTGTTGTACTGCAGTTGTGGCCCGCCTGTTAGGTTGCACGATTCTTCCCATTCGACTTCTGTCATCAACGAGCTGTTTTCACCCACACGACTGCCGCTGACTGGATGTTTTGTTTGTCACACCGTTCTCCGTAAACCCTAGACACTGTGGTGCGTTGAAAGAACCAGGAGGCCGGCCGTTTCTGAGATACTGAATCTGGCTCGCCTTGGCACCGACGATCATACCACGCTCAAAGTCTCTTAGGTCACTAGTTTTACGTTCAACCGAACAGTAGCGAGGCCTGTTTTATAGTGCAAACCACCTGGCTCACTGTCTGTAGGAGCAAACGGCGTGGTAAATAAACTTATAAACCTAATAAACATTATAAAAAACAGTAGTTTGGTTTTCAAATCTCACCTGATGATGTCCAGCCATCCACAGTTGTCCAGTGAGGAGAACCATTTCATATCGGACATCCAGAACTCTGTTGTATTGTCGATCAGGAAGAACTGTTTGAATTTGTTGTAAGACAACAGGATGTCCTGAACGGTCGGCAGTGTGTCGGACAGGTCTTCTGTCTTTACGGAGTACAGGTGGTTGTGAGCCACCGCCGTCAACATTCTGCAACACACCTCACAGTGTTACACAACAGTCGGTACATTTCATAAACATTTAAAAAAATATATATATATATATAAACATTTAAAAAGGTAGGACTGGAAAAAAAGCCATAAAATCACAACTTATCAAAATCAATACATACATAAGCATTAATTACTATTAAAAACACAGACAATACGATGTAACCAATCAGGATGTCTTTTACTTCTCCATGTAGGTTTGTGGGACGTTGTCCTCTTGTACCAGGGGTATTGAGGCGGTTTTAAACAAGGCACAGCCGCTATGATGAGACCAGCACCACATCTGAAAACAGACATTATCAAATACATTCATTCATTTATTTGTATACTGACCCCAATACAGCAAGTGAAGAGTTACGGTCATATAATTCAAATGTGATATATTCAATATTAATCAAGTACCAGACACAAAACGACTTAAATAAAAACCCCAACACATACCGGTAATCCCTTTCCCTGGTACTTAGTCAAGTCTTCGTCCGAGACGTTTGTTGGGACTATAAAATACTGAGGCAACCTGCAGGAAATAGACGTTTTGGTTTACTCATAACATGATACAACAGGAAATAGAGGAATCCAAGAGAACGACTTCAACCAAAAGCATGTTGATCAGGATTCAACGTCTTGATATGTAACTAGCATGTTACAGCAGTTATATTTCCCACGGCATTGGTCAGCTGTTTAAATAAAATGTCCGTACTTTGGAGAGAGCTCGAAGTTGCTGTTCTCCGACACCACTCTACAGTTTCCTTTAGTTCTCTTCATGTCTTGAGTCCAGTCCTCCACGGAGTCAAACATCACAGTCTGCTTTTTCCTCTGCGCCTCTGGAAAACACAAGGTACTGTCATTTTTTATGTCTGTGTCCCCCCCCCTCCCTCCTCACTGTGTGAACAGGTCACAGTCACCACGCTAGACAGCATTTCTATCTATGTAATCTGCACTTCTCTGCATCTCTGGAAAACACACACAAGTCAGTGTTACTTACAATGGCTCTCTACAGATCCTACAGATCCTACAGATCCTACAGATCCGAGACAGATCTGAGACTACATCTGTATTAGTCATCGTCATGGTTTCCGGTCAACATTCTAGAATGACGTTTATTTTTATTGTCTCCTCGCTACAACTCCCCAACGGGCTCGGGAGGCGAAGGTTGAATCATGCGTCCTCCGAAACGCCAAACCGCGATTCTTAACACCCGCCCCGCTTAACCCTGGAAGCTAGCCAGGTTAGAGAACGATGAGCTAAGTAAAAGCCCCCCCCCCCCCCCCCGGGCCAAACCCGGACGACGCCAACTGTGCGCCGCCCTATGGGACTCCCGATCACAGCCGGTTGTGATACAGCCTGGGTCTGTAGTGACGCCTCTAGCGCTGCGATGCCTTAGGCCCCTGTGCCACTCGGGAGGCCTTGTGCATAGACATTCTGTAACAGGTTGGTGATAATGACAGTGGTAAGACAGCGTAAACAGAGCTCTGGCATGCAGGCTAGCAGATCTCAGAGTTAGAGAATAAAAAATAACAACATGCATTGGTCAAAACTGAAGTCACATTGTCAAAACTCTTCACACAGTCAGCGAAACAGAAGTGTCTGTGGACCAAACTGTGGATCATTTTTCATTGCTTTCACACAAAATGCATTCAAATGACCACATTCTCCAAAATCCATCAACTCTGTTCTCATTCATACTCCGCCACCTGCAAAACTATGTATTTGCAGCACACGTTTTCAAATGCTAACACACCGTTTCCAAAACTGTTAAAAACACATTCAACACAGAATGATGGCAAATGTCGTGAATTTCTGCAGGAACCAGACTGAAACCTATAGAAAATCTCAGCAGGATATTTAATCATTCCAAACACATCTGAAAGCCGACCCACGAGTCATGTTTTTAGTCTCGTTACCAAACAGACAAAAAGAGGACTGCTTCGGGATGATTTAGTTTGGAAACATGGATCAAGGGAGACAGGTTGGTGGGGGAAGAAGAGTGGCAGGGAGAGGGAGACAGGTTGGTGGGGGAAGAAGAGGGAGACAGGTTGGTGGGGGAAGAGTGGCAGGGAGAGGGAGACAGGTTGGTGAGGGAAGAAGAGTCGCAGGGAGTCAGGTTGGTGGGGGAAGAAGAGTGACAGGGAGAGAGAGACAGGTTGGTGGGGGAAGAAGAGTGGCAGGGAGACAGGTTGGTGGGGGAAAGAAGAGTGACAGGGAGAGGGAGACAGGTTGGTGGGGGAAAGAAGAGAGGCAGGGAGAGGGAGACATGTTGGTGGGGGATAGAAGAGTGGCAGGGAGAGGGAGACAGGTTGGTGAGGAAAGAAGAGTGGCAGGGAGAGGGAGACAGGTTGGTGAGGAAAGAAGAGTGGCAGGGAGAGGGAGACAGGTTGGTGGGGGAAGAAGAGTGGCAGGGAGAGGGAGACAGGTTGGTGGGGGAAGAAGAGTGGCAGGGAGAGGGAGACAGGTTGGTGGGGGAAGAAGAGTGGCAGGGAGAGGGAGACAGGTTGGTGGGGGAAGAAGAGTGGCAGGGAGAGGGAGACAGGTTGGTGGGGGAAGAAGAGTGGCAGGGAGAGGGAGACAGGTTGGTGGGGGAAGAAGAGTGGCAGGGAGAGGGAGACAGGTTGGTGGGGGAAAGAAGAGTGGCAGGGAGAAGGAGACAGGTTGGTGAGGGAAGGAGGAGAGGCAGGGAGAGGGAGACAGCGTGGAGGACAAAGGAGAGGAAGACCAAGAGAAGTAGTCTCTGATGAGATGACGGACATAATTACTGACCATTGTAAACCATGGTCTCTCAGAGAGAGACGGGTTGGTGGGGGAAGGAGAGTGGCAGGGAGAGGGAGACAGGTTGGTGAGGGAAGGAGGAGAGGCAGGGAGAGGGAGACAGCGTGGAGGACAAAGGAGAGGAAGACCAAGAGAAGTAGTCTCTGATGAGATGAGGGACATAATTACTGACCATTGTAAACCATGGTCTCTCAGAGAGAGACAGGTTGGTGGGGGAAGGAGAGTGGCAGGGAGAGGGAGACAGGTTGGTGAGGGAAGGAGGAGAGGCAGGGAGAGGGAGACAGCGTGGAGGACAAAGGAGAGGAAGACCAAGAGAAGTAGTCTCTGATGAGATGAGGGACATAATTACTGACCATTGTAAACCATGGTCTCTCAGAGAGAGACGGGTTGGTGGGGGAAGGAGAGTGGCAGGGAGAGGGAGACAGGTTGGTCGGTGGTGTCTCAGAGAGGACGGTTTAAAGGTTCAACCAACCAGCGTTCAGCAGTTGCATCAATAGTACGAATTTACCGGCAAAACAACATGTTGAGATGTGCTTCCTTCCAATGATAACTGAACTACATATTACAGTACAATAACAGTGTGTTCACATTTTTACATGTACTGACATCTAGAAATATATTGATTTGTTTTGTGTTTTTCAGTAGGATCCAAAAGGTTGCCTTCCACAGGAAGGAGAGGCAGAATATTATCCGATGCGCAGGAAATTGCCATGGTTGCCATGGTAATTGGCAACAATGCAATAAAACTGCAGGAAGTTCGGGACAGAGTGCTGGCAGAAAATATCACTGTTGGGAATGTGAATACGGTCAGCACAACGACAGTTGCCAGAGTCCTAGAGAAACATGAAACAAGGATGAAGCAGTTGTACCCTTTAAGAGAAACGGGGAACGTGTGAAAGAACTCCAGTATCAATATGTCCAGCTAAGATGTCTGCTCAATAACCAAACAGGGTACATACACAGCTATGCATAATGTAAAGTACTGTAAAACTGTGGATTTACTGTATTTCAGAGAGTAATGGAGAAGCCAGGCGAACAGCACATCATCCACAAAGATACGCTGGATTCAACACGCCCGCAGGGGAAGACATGTGATTGGATAGAGGGCAACCGTGGATGTCTCAGGCCAGAGAGGAGCTAACTTCACAATGTGTGCAGCACTGTGCAACGATGGTTTGCAAACCACTCATTGACCCCCCTACAACACAGAGAGGCTCATTTATTTCCTGGATGAATCTGCATAATCGACTTGTGCCAGCGGAGAAGAGAGGGGCATGAAACTCCCCTCTACCTTCGTTGTTGTGTGGGATAATGTGGCATTCCACCACTCTGCTGCACTGCCTTCGTTGTTGTGTGGGGTAATGTGGCATTCCACCACTCTGCTGCACTGCCTTCGTTGTTGTGTGGGGTAATGGGGCATTCCACCACTCTGCTGCACTGCCTTCGTTGTTGTGTGGGGTAATGTGGCATTCCACCGCTCTGCTGCACTGCCTTCGTTGTTGTGTGGGATAATGTGGCATTCCACCACTCTGCTGCGCTGCCTTCGTTGTTGTGTGGGGTAATGTGGCATTCCACCACTCTGCTGCACTGCCTTCGTTGTTGTGTGGGGTAATGTGGCATTCCACCACTCTGCTGCACTGCCTTCGTTGTTGTGTGGGGTAATGTGGCATTCCACCACTCTGCTGCACTGCCTTCGTTGTTGTGTGGGATAATGTGGCATTCCACCCCTCTGCTGCGCTGCCTTCGTTGTTGTGTGGGATAATGTGACATTCCACCACTCTGCTGCACTGCCTTCGTTGTTGTGTGGGATAATGTGGCATTCCACCACTCTGCTGCACTGCCTTCGTTGTTGTGTGGGGTAATGTGGCATTCCACCACTCTGCTGCACTGCCTTCATTGTTGTGTGGGGTAATGTGGCATTCCACCACTCTGCTGCACTGCCTTCGTTGTTGTGTGGGATAATGTGGCATTCCACCACTCTGCTGCACTGCCTTCGTTGTTGTGTGGGGTAATGTGGCATTCCACCACTCTGCTGCACTACCTTCGTTGTTGTGTGGGATAATGTGGCATTCCACCACTCTGCTGCACTGCCTTCGTTGTTGTGTGGGATAATGTGGCATTCCACCGCTCTGCTGCACTGCCTTCGTTGTTGTGTGGGGTAATGTGGCATTCCACCACTCTGCTGCAGTCAGACTGGTTTACGACACATCCAAGGATATCAGTACTATTCCTGCCTCCATACTCCCCCTTCCTAAACCCCATAGAGGAGTTTTTCTCTGTGTGGAGGAGGAAGGTTTATGACCACCATCCACATGACCAGATGTCCTTACTGGAAGCTATGAATGCAGGGTGTGGAGACACTTCTCCTGAAGACTGCCCATTGTGAGGAGACACTTCTCCTGAAGACTGGCAGGGTGTGGAGACACTTCTCCTGAAGACTGCCCATTGTGAGGAGACACTTCTCCTGAAGACTGCCCATTGTGAGGAGACACTTCTCCTGAAGACTGCCCATTGTGAGGAGACACTTCTCCTGAAGACTGCCCATTGTGAGGAGACACTTCTCCTGAAGACTGCCCATTGTGAGGAGACACTTCTCCTGAAGACTGCCCATTGTGAGGAGACCCTTCTCCTGAAGACTGCCAGGGTTGGATTAGACATTCCAGGAGATACTTTCCATGATGCATCAGCAGAGAAGAAATAAGATGTGATGTTGATGAGAACTTGTGGTCAAATGCAGGAGAGAGGGAGAACCAGAACCCTCACAGTACCTTACAGTATGAGTGATTATACTATACATGTTGATGAGAACCAGAACCCTCACAGTAATGTACAGTATGAGTGATTATACTATACATGTTGATGAGAACTAGAACCCTCACAGTACTGTACAGTATGAGTGATTATACTATACATGTTGATGAGAACTAGAACCCTCACAGTACTGTACAGTATGAGTGATTATACTATACATGTTGATGAGAACTAGAACCCTCACAGTACTGTACAGTATGAGTGATTATACTATACATGTTGATGAGAACTAGAACCCTCACAGTACTGTACAGTATGAGTGATTATACTATACATGTTGATGAGAACCAGAACCCTCACAGTACTGTACAGTATGAGTGATTATACTATACATGTTGATGAGAACTAGAACCCTCACAGTACTGTACAGTATGAGTGATTATACTATACATGTTGATGAGAACTAGAACCCTCACAGTACTGTACAGTATGAGTGATTATACTATACATGTTGATGAGAACCAGAACCCTCACAGTACTGTACAGTATGAGTGATTATACATGTTGATGAGAACTAGAACCCTCACAATACTGTACAGTATGAGTGATTATACTATACATGTTGATGAGAACTAGAACCCTCACAGTACTGTACAGTATGAGTGATTATACTATACATGTTGATGAGAACTAGAACCCTCACAGTACCATACAGTATGAGTGATTATACTATACATGTTGATGAGAACTAGAACCCTCACAGTACTGTACAGTATGAGTGATTATACTATACATGTTGATGAGAACTAGAACCCTCACAGTACTGTACAGTATGAGTGATTATACATGTTGATGAGAACTAGAACACTCACAGTACTGTACAGTATGAGTGATTATACTATACATGTTGATGAGAACTAGAACCCTCACAGTACTGTACAGTATGAGTGATTAAACATGTTGATGAGAACCAGAACCCTCACAGTACTGTACAGTATGAGTGATTAAACATGTTGATGAGAACCAGAACCCTCACAGTACTGTACAGTATGAGTGATTATACTATACATGTTGATGAGAACCAGAACCCTCACAGTACTGTACAGTATGAGTGATTATACTATACATGTTGATAAGAACTAGAACCCTCACAGTACTGTAAAGTATGAGTGATTATACTATACATGTTGATGAGAACCAGAACCCTCACAGTACTGTACAGTATGAGTGATTAAACATGTTGATGAGAACCAGAACCCTCACAGTACTGTACAGTATGAGTGATTATACTATACATGTTGATGATAACTAGAACCCTCACAGTACTGTACAGTATGAGTGATTATACTATACATGTTGATGAGAACTAGAACCCTCACAGTACCGTACAGTATGAGTGATTATACTATACATGTTGATGAGAACTAGAACCCTCACAGTACCGTACAGTATGAGTGATTATACTATACATGTTGATGAGAACTAGAACCCTGTACAGTATGAGTGATTATACTATACATGTTGATGAGAACTAGAACCCTCACAGTACCGTACAGTATGAGTGATTATACTATACATGTTGATGAGAACCAGAACCCTCACAGTACTGTACAGTATGAGTGATTATACTATACATGTTGATGAGAACTAGAACCCTGTACAGTATGAGTGATTATACTATACATGTTGATGAGAACTAGAACCCTGTACAGTATGAGTGATTATACAATACATGTTGATGAGAACCAGAACCCTGTACAGTATGAGTGATTATACTATACATGTTGATGAGAACCAGAACCCTGTACAGTATGAGTGATTATACTATACATGTTGATGAGAACTAGAACCCTGTACAGTATGAGTGATTATACTATACATGTTGATGAGAACTAGAACCCTGTACAGTATGAGTGATTATACTATACATGTTGATGAGAACTAGAACCCTCACAGTACTGTACAGTATGAGTGATTATACATGTTGATGAGAACTAGAACCCTCACAGTACCATACAGTATGAGTGATTATACTATACATGTTGATGAGAACTAGAACCCTCACAGTACTGTACAGTATGAGTGATTATACATGTTGATGAGAACTAGAACCCTCACAGTACTGTACAGTATGAGTGATTATACATGTTGAGAACCAGAACCCTCACAGTACTGTACAGTATGAGTGATTATACTATACATGTTGATGAGAACCAGAACCCTCACAGTACTGTACAGTATGAGTGATTATACTATACATGTTGATGAGAACTAGAACCCTCACAGTACTGTACAGTATGAGTGATTATACTAGACATGTTGATGAGAACTAGAACCCTCACAGTACCGTACAGTATGAGTGATTATACTATACATGTTGATGAGAACTAGAACCCTCACAGTACTGTACAGTATGAGTGATTATACTAGACATGTTGATGAGAACTAGAACCCTCACAGTACTGTACAGTATGAGTGATTATACTATACATGTTGATGAGAACTAGAACCCTCACAGTACTGTACAGTATGAGTGATTATACATGTTGATGAGAACTAGAACCCTCACAGTACTGTACAGTATGAGTGATTATACTATACATGTTGATGAGAACTAGAACCCTGTACAGTATGAGTGATTATACTAGACATGTTGATGAGAACTAGAACCCTCACAGTACTGTACAGTATGAGTGATTATACTAGACATGTTGATGAGAACTAGAACCCTCACAGTACTGTACAGTATGAGTGATTATACATGTTGATGAGAACTAGAACCCTCACAGTACTGTACAGTATGAGTGATTATACTATACATGTTGATGAGAACTAGAACCCTCACAGTACTGTACAGTATGAGTGATTATACTATACATGTTGATGAGAACTAGAACCCTCACAGTACTGTACAGTATGAGTGATTATACTATACATGTTGATGAGAACCAGAACCCTCACAGTACTGTACAGTATGAGTGATTATACTAGACATGTTGATGAGAACTAGAACCCTCACAGTACTGTACAGTAGGAGTGATTATACATGTTGATGAGAACTAGAACCCTCACAGTACCGTACAGTATGAGTGATTATACTATACATGTTGATGAGAACTAGAACCCTCACAGTACTGTACAGTATGAGTGATTATACATGTTGATGAGAACTAGAACCCTCACAGTACTGTACAGTAGGAGTGATTATACATGTTGATGAGAACTAGAACCCTCACAGTACTGTACAGTAGGAGTGATTATACATGTTGATGAGAACCAGAACCCTCACAGTACTGTACAGTATGAGTGATTATACTATACATGTTGATGAGAACTAGAACCCTCACAGTACTGTACAGTATGAGTGATTATATTATACACGTTGATGAGAACTAGAACCCTCACAGTACCGTACAGTATGAGTGATTATACTATACATGTTGATGAGAACTAGAACCCTCACAGTACCTTACAGTATGAGTGATTATATTATACATGTTGATGAGAACTAGAACCCTCACAGTACTGTACAGTATGAGTGATTATACTATACATGTTGATGAGAACCAGAACCCTCACAGTACTGTACAGTATGAGTGATTATACTATACATGTTGATGAGAACTAGAACCCTCACAGTACTGTACAGTATGAGTGATTATACATGTTGATGAGAACTAGAACCCTCACAGTACTGTACAATATGAGTGATTATACTATACATGTTGATGAGAAATAGAACCCTCACAGTACCGTACAGTATGAGTGATTATACTATACATGTTGATGAGAACTAGAACCCTCACAGTACTGTACAGTATGAGTGATTATACTACACATGTTGATGAGAACTAGAACCCTCAGTACTATACAGTATGAGTGATTATATTATACATGTTGATGAGAACTAGAACCCTCACAGTACTGTACAGTATGAGTGATTATACTACACATGTTGATGAGAACTAGAACCCTCACAGTACCGTACAGTATGAGTGATTATACTACACATGTTGATGAGAACTAGAACCCTCACAGTACTGTACAGTAGGAGTGATTATACTACACATGTTGATGAGAAATAGAACCCTCACAGTAACGTACAGTATGAGTGATTATACTACACATGTTGATGAGAACTAGAACCCTCACAGTACCGTACAGTATGAGTGATTATACTACACATGTTGATGAGAACTAGAACCCTCACAGTACCGTACAGTATGAGTGATTATATTATACATGTTGATGAGAACCAGAACCCTCACAGTACTGTACAGTATGAGTGATTATATTATACATGTTGATGAGAACTAGAACCCTCACAGTACTGTACAGTATGAGTGATTATACTATACATGTTGATGAGAACTAGAACCCTGTACAGTATGAGTGATTATACTATACATGTTGATGAGAACTAGAACCCTCACAGTACTGTACAGTATGAGTGATTATACTATACATGTTGATGAGAACTAGAACCCTCACAGTACTGTACAGTATGAGTGATTATACTATACATGTTGATGAGAACTAGAACCCTCACAGTACTGTACAGTATGAGTGATTATACTATACATGTTGATGAGAACTAGAACCCTGTACAGTATGAGTGATTATACTATACATGTTGATGAGAACTAGAACCCTCACAGTACTGTACAGTATGAGTGATTATACTATACATGTTGATGAGAACTAGAACCCTCACAGTACTGTACAGTATGAGTGATTATACTAGACATGTTGATGAGAACTAGAACCCTCACAGTACTGTACAGTATGAGTGATTATACTATACATGTTGATGAGAACTAGAACCCTCACAGTACTGTACAGTATGAGTGATTATACATGTTGATGAGAACTAGAACCCTCACAGTACTGTACAGTATGAGTGATTATACTAGACATGTTGATGAGAACTAGAACCCTCACAGTACTGTACAGTATGAGTGATTATACTATACATGTTGATGAGAACTAGAACCCTCACAGTACTGTACAGTATGAGTGATTATACTATACATGTTGATGAGAACTAGAACCCTCACAGTACTGTACAGTATGAGTGATTATATTATACATGTTGATGAGAACTAGAACCCTGTACAGTATGAGTGATTATACTATACATGTTGATGAGAACTAGAACCCTCACAGTACTGTACAGTATGAGTGATTATACATGTTGATGAGAACTAGAACCCTCACAGTACTGTACAGTATGAGTGATTATACTATACATGTTGATGAGAACTAGAACCCTCACAGTACTGTACAGTATGAGTGATTATACTATACATGTTGATGGTTTTTTGTAATTATTATTGCCGTCCTGGAATTTCAGGAATTAGTTTTATTTACAAGTACATTACCATATGCAAAGATATATATATATATTTAAAACAAAGAGGCTATTGAAGCAAATTGTTGCATTTCTGATTCATTCTTGTTACATATAATTTAGTCAATCAACTGAAAAGGTGTTATTCTTATTCTATAATGAAATACTGATTTATGTGAAAAATCATACAAACTTCAAAAGAGAAAAGTTCATCATTTATGTAATGCCCCTTGTTAGTGTTTTTTAGATCGGTGTGTTACGAGGGACAATGTTATGCTTTCTGAGTGAGAATTGTTGCCAGTGTTCTGGTCCAACCAATTGATTTTGAGATGACTGAAGTGTTTTGGTGGTTTGAGTGAGTTTTGGAGGGGAGATGAACCGTTTGGCCTCAGATTCTTGTTGGTAATGCATACTGTGTGAAGAGTTTTGAAAAAGTGGTTTCAGTGTTGACCGACGTTTGTTAGCGATTGAACAAAAACTGTAATACCAGCCCTGTCTGGGGCATGCAGGCTAGTAGATCTGTGTTAATACCAGCCCTGTCTGGGGCAGGCAGGCTAGTAGATCTGTGTTAATACCAGCCCTGTCTGGGGCATGCAGGCTAGTAGATCTGTGTTAATACCAGCCCTGTCTGGGGCAGGCAGGCTAGTAGATCTGTGTTAATACCAGCCCCGTCTGGGGCTTGCAGGCTAGTAGATCTGTGTTAATACCAGCCCTGTCTGGGGCAGGCAGGCTAGTAGATCTGTGTTAATACCAGCCCTGTCTGGGGCTTGCAGGCTAGTAGATCTGTGTTAATACCAGCCCTGTCTGGGGCAGGCAGGCTAGTAGATCTGTGTTAATACCAGCCCTGTCTGGGGCAGGCAGGCTAGTAGATCTGTGTTAATACCAGCCCTGTCTGGGGCATGCAGGCTAGTAGATCTGTGTTAATACCAGCCCTGTCTGGGGCATGCAGGCTAGTAGATCTGTGTTAATACCAGCCCTGTCTGGGGCAGGCAGGCTAGTAGATCTGTGTTAATACCAGCCCTGTCTGGGGCAGGCAGGCTAGTAGATCTGTGTTAATACCAGCCCTGTCTGGGGCAGGCAGGCTAGTAGATCTGTGTTAATACCAGCCCTGTCTGGGGCAGGCAGGCTAGTAGATCTGTGTTAATACCAGCCCTGTCTGGGGCATGCAGGCTAGTAGATCTGTGTTAATACCAGCCCTGTCTGGGGCATGCAGGCTAGTAGATCTGTGTTAATACCAGCCCTGTCTGGGGCAGGCAGGCTAGTAGATCTGTGTTAATACCAGCCCTGTCTGGGGAATGCAGGCTAGTAGATCTGTGTTAATACCAGCCCTGTCTGGGGCAGGCAGGCTAGTAGATCTGTGTTAATACCAGCCCTGTCTGGGGCATGCAGGCTAGTAGATCTGTGTTAATACCAGCCCTGTCTGGGGCAGGCAGGCTAGTAGATCTGTGTTAATACCAGCCCTGTCTGGGGCAGGCAGGCTAGTAGATCTGTGTTAATACCAGCCCTGTCTGGGGCAGGCAGGCTAGTAGATCTGTGTTAATACCAGCCCTGTCTGGGGCAGGCAGGCTAGTAGATCTGTGTTAATACCAGCCCTGTCTGGGGCAGGCAGGCTAGTAGATCTGTGTTAATACCAGCCCTGTCTGGGGCAGGCAGGCTAGTAGATCTGTGTTAATACCAGCCCTGTCTGGGGCATGCAGGCTAGTAGATCTGTGTTAATACCAGCCCTGTCTGGGGAATGCAGGCTAGTAGATCTGTGTTAATACCAGCCCTGTCTGGGGCAGGCAGGCTAGTAGATCTGTGTTAATACCAGCCCTGTCTGGGGCAGGCAGGCTAGTAGATCTGTGTTAATACCAGCCCTGTCTGGGGCATGCAGGCTAGTAGATCTGTGTTAATACCAGCCCTGTCTGGGGCAGGCAGGCTAGTAGATCTGTGTTAATACCAGCCCTGTCTGGGGCATGCAGGCTAGTAGATCTGTGTTAATACCAGCCCTGTCTGGGGCATAGAGACTAGTAGATCTGTGTTAATACCAGCCCTGTCTGGGGCAGGCAGGCTAGTAGATCTGTGTTAATACCAGCCCTGTCTGGGGGAGGCAGGCTAGTAGATCTGTGTTAATACCAGCCCTGTCTGGGGGAGGCAGGCTAGTAGATCTGTGTTAATACCAGCCCTGTCTGGGGGAGGCAGGCTAGTAGATCTGTGTTAATACCAGCCCTGTCTGGGGAATGCAGGCTAGTAGATCTGTGTTAATACCAGCCCTGTCTGGGGCAGGCAGGCTAGTAGATCTGTGTTAATACCAGCCCTGTCTGGGGAATGCAGGCTAGTAGATCTGTGTTAATACCAGCCCTGTCTGGGGCAGGCAGGCTAGTAGATCTGTGTTAATACCAGCCCTGTCTGGGGCAGGCAGGCTAGTAGATCTGTGGTAATACCAGCCCTGTCTGGGGGAGGCAGGCTAGTAGATCTGTGTTAATACCAGCCCTGTCTGGGGGAGGCAGGCTAGTAGATCTGTGTTAATACCAGCCCTGTCTGGGGGAGGCAGGCTAGTAGATCTGTGTTAATACCAGCCCTGTCTGGGGGAGGCAGGCTAGTAGATCTGTGTTAATACCAGCCCTGTCTGGGGAATGCAGGCTAGTAGATCTGTGTTAATACCAGCCCTGTCTGGGGCAGGCAGGCTAGTAGATCTGTGTTAATACCAGCCCTGTCTGGGGCATGCAGGCTAGTAGATCTGTGTTAATACCAGCCCTGTCTGGGGAATGCAGGCTAGTAGATCTGTGTTAATACCAGCCCTGTCTGGGGCAGGCAGGCTAGTAGATCTGTGTTAATACCAGCCCTGTCTGGGGCATGCAGGCTAGTAGATCTGTGTTAATACCAGCCCTGTCTGGGGCAGGCAGGCTAGTAGATCTGTGTTAATACCAGCCCTGTCTGGGGCAGGCAGGCTAGTAGATCTGTGTTAATACCAGCCCTATCTGGGGCAGGCAGGCTAGTAGATCTGTGTTAATACCAGCCCTGTCTGGGGCAGGCAGGCTAGTAGATCTGTGTTAATACCAGCCCTGTCTGGGGAATGCAGGCTAGTAGATCTGTGTTAATACCAGCCCTGTCTGGGGCAGGCAGGCTAGTAGATCTGTGTTAATACCAGCCCTGTCTGGGGAATGCAGGCTAGTAGATCTGTGTTAATACCAGCCCTGTCTGGGGCAGGCAGGCTAGTAGATCTGTGTTAATACCAGCCCTGTCTGGGGCAGGCAGGCTAGTAGATCTGTGGTAATACCAGCCCTGTCTGGGGGAGGCAGGCTAGTAGATCTGTGTTAATACCAGCCCTGTCTGGGGGAGGCAGGCTAGTAGATCTGTGTTAATACCAGCCCTGTCTGGGGGAGGCAGGCTAGTAGATCTGTGTTAATACCAGCCCTGTCTGGGGGAGGCAGGCTAGTAGATCTGTGTTAATACCAGCCCTGTCTGGGGAATGCAGGCTAGTAGATCTGTGTTAATACCAGCCCTGTCTGGGGCAGGCAGGCTAGTAGATCTGTGTTAATACCAGCCCTGTCTGGGGCATGCAGGCTAGTAGATCTGTGTTAATACCAGCCCTGTCTGGGGAATGCAGGCTAGTAGATCTGTGTTAATACCAGCCCTGTCTGGGGCAGGCAGGCTAGTAGATCTGTGTTAATACCAGCCCTGTCTGGGGCATGCAGGCTAGTAGATCTGTGTTAATACCAGCCCTGTCTGGGGCAGGCAGGCTAGTAGATCTGTGTTAATACCAGCCCTGTCTGGGGCAGGCAGGCTAGTAGATCTGTGTTAATACCAGCCCTGTCTGGGGCAGGCAGGCTAGTAGATCTGTGTTAATACCAGCCCTGTCTGGGGCATGCAGGCTAGTAGATCTGTGTTAATACCAGCCCTGTCTGGGGAATGCAGGCTAGTAGATCTGTGTTAATACCAGCCCTGTCTGGGGCAGGCAGGCTAGTAGATCTGTGTTAATACCAGCCCTGTCTGGGGCAGGCAGGCTAGTAGATCTGTGTTAATACCAGCCCTGTCTGGGGCATGCAGGCTAGTAGATCTGTGTTAATACCAGCCCTGTCTGGGGCAGGCAGGCTAGTAGATCTGTGTTAATACCAGCCCTGTCTGGGGCATGCAGGCTAGTAGATCTGTGTTAATACCAGCCCTGTCTGGGGCAGGCAGGCTAGTAGATCTGTGTTAATACCAGCCCTGTCTGGGGCATGCAGGCTAGTAGATCTGTGTTAATACCAGCCCTGTCTGGGGCATAGAGACTAGTAGATCTGTGTTAATACCAGCCCTGTCTGGGGCAGGCAGGCTAGTAGATCTGTGTTAATACCAGCCCTGTCTGGGGCATGCAGGCTAGTAGATCTGTGTTAATACCAGCCCTGTCTGGGGGAGGCAGGCTAGTAGATCTGTGTTAATACCAGCCCTGTCTGGGGGAGGCAGGCTAGTAGATCTGTGTTAATACCAGCCCTGTCTGGGGCAGGCAGGCTAGTAGATCTGTGTTAATACCAGCCCTGTCTGGGGCAGGCAGGCTAGTAGATCTGTGTTAATACCAGCCCTGTCTGGGGCAGGCAGGCTAGTAGATCTGTGTTAATACCAGCCCTGTCTGGGGCAGGCAGGCTAGTAGATCTGTGTTAATACCAGCCCTGTCTGGGGCAGGCAGGCTAGTCGATCTGTGTTAATACCAGCCCTGTCTGGGGCAGGCAGGCTAGTAGATCTGTGTTAATACCAGCCCTGTCTGGGGCATGCATGCTAGTAGATCTGTGTTAATACCAGCCCTGTCTGGGGCAGGCAGGCTAGTAGATCTGTGTTAATACCAGCCCTGTCTGGGGCAGGCAGGCTAGTAGATCTGTGTTAATACCAGCCCTGTCTGGGGCAGGCAGGCTAGTAGATCTGTGTTAATACCAGCCCTGTCTGGGGCAGGCAGGCTAGTAGATCTGTGTTAATACCAGCCCTGTCTGGGGCAGGCAGGCTAGTAGATCTGTGTTAATACCAGCCCTGTCTGGGGCAGGCAGGCTAGTAGATCTGTGTTAATACCAGCCCTGTCTGGGGCATGCAGGCTAGTAGATCTGTGTTAATACCAGCCCTGTCTGGGGCAGGCAGGCTAGTAGATCTGTGTTAATACCAGCCCTGTCTGGGGCAGGCAGGCTAGTAGATCTGTGTTAATACCAGCCCTGTCTGGGGCAGGCAGGCTAGTCGATCTGTGTTAATACCAGCCCTGTCTGGGGCAGGCAGGCTAGTAGATCTGTGTTAATACCAGCCCTGTCTGGGGCATGCATGCTAGTAGATCTGTGTTAATACCAGCCCTGTCTGGGGCAGGCAGGCTAGTAGATCTGTGTTAATACCAGCCCTGTCTGGGGCAGGCAGGCTAGTAGATCTGTGTTAATACCAGCCCTGTCTGGGGCAGGCAGGCTAGTAGATCTGTGTTAATACCAGCCCTGTCTGGGGCAGGCAGGCTAGTAGATCTGTGTTAATACCAGCCCTGTCTGGGGCAGGCAGGCTAGTAGATCTGTGTTAATACCAGCCCTGTCTGGGGCAGGCAGGCTAGTAGATCTGTGTTAATACCAGCCCTGTCTGGGGCATGCAGGCTAGTAGATCTGTGTTAATACCAGCCCTGTCTGGGGCAGGCAGGCTAGTAGATCTGTGTTAATACCAGCCCTGTCTGGGGCAGGCAGGCTAGTAGATCTGTGTTAATACCAGCCCTGTCTGGGGCAGGCAGGCTAGTAGATCTGTGTTAATACCAGCCCTGTCTGGGGCAGGCAGGCTAGTAGATCTGTGTTAATACCAGCCCTGTCTGGGGAAGGCAGGCTAGTAGATCTGTGTTAATACCAGCCCTGTCAAGTCACCGCTCTGTGAACATGCGGCAAGCAATGAGAGGAGACCGAGAGAGACCGGAATTTAACACCACACTAAACAATGTTGTGGGACAGCTTCATAGCTGCTCGTCATACTCTGTCAATGCAAGTTACCAGTCCATGACCACAAGGAAGAGAGAGGAGAGACCCTGACAGAGGAGCTTTGAGGAATGTCACAGCAGACATCTCCTGGCCGGGACAGACAAAGGCCCTGTGGAGTCCTGCCTGACGATGAGAGGGGATGTGACAGTGGGCCACTACGGGGATCCTTTATCTCACCAACAGCTCTGTAAAAAGCCCTCCAACACACGTCCTGTTAGGGCTGGAACCCATCATGGGTAACCATAGTAACACCCCCACATTCCAGGAAGCTGATTTAGGGCTTCTCTCACTACCTCAGCCTTCTGCTCACAGAAAACATGCAGAAATATTACTGAGAGACAACTAGAACGGAGGCTTCCACACATTTTCTTTTTGCGGTGACACATCAGGACATTCACTATAGCCACCCGGATACGAGGTGTTCTCCACCGTAACTATAGCTACCCGGATACGAGGTGTTCTCCACCGTAACTATAGCTACCCGGATACGAGGTGTTCTCCACCGTAACTATAGCTACCTGGATGCGAGGTGTTCTCAACAGTAACTATAGCTACCCGGATACGAGGTGTTCTCCACCGTAACTATAGCTACCCGGATACGAGGTGTTCTCCACCGTAACTATAGCTACCCGGATACGAGGTGTTCTCCACCGTAACTATAGCTACCTGGATGCGAGGTGTTCTCAACAGTAACTATAGCTACCCGGATACGAGGTGTTCTCCACCGTAACTATAGCTACCTGGATACGAGGTGTTCTCCACCGTAACTATAGCTACCTGGATACGAGGTGTTCTCCACAGTAACTATAGCTACCTGGATACGAGGTGTTCTCCACAGTAACTATAGCTACCTGGATACGAGGTGTTCTCTACAGTAACTATAGCTACCTGGATACGAGGTGTTCTCCACCGTAACTATAGCTACCTGGATACGAGGTGTTCTCCACCGTAACTATAGCTACCTGGATACGAGGTGTTCTCAACAGTAACTATAGCTACCCGGATACGAGGTGTTCTCCACCGTAACTATAGCTACCCGGATACGAGGTGTTCTCCACCGTAACTATAGCTACCCGGATACGAGGTGTTCTCCACCGTAACTATAGCTACCCGGATACGAGGTGTTCTCCACCGTAACTATAGCTACCTGGATACGAGGTGTTCTCAACAGTAACTATAGCTACCCGGATACGAGGTGTTCTCCACCGTAACTATAGCTACCCGGATACGAGGTGTTCTCCACCGTAACTATAGCTACCTGGATACGAGGTGTTCTCCACCGTAACTATAGCTACCCGGATACGAGGTGTTCTCCACAGTAACTATAGCTACCTGGATACGAGGTGTTCTCAACAGTAACTATAGCTACCTGGATACGAGGTGTTCTCAACAGTAACTATAGCTACCTGGATACGAGGTGTTCTCAACAGTAACTATAGCTACCTGGATACGAGGTGTTCTCCACCGTAACTAGAGCTACCCGGATAAGAGGTGTTCTCCACGGTAACTATAGCTATCCGGATACGAGGTGTTCTCCACGGTAACTATAGCTACCCGGATACGAGGTGTTCTCCTCGGTAACTATAGCTACCTGGATACGAGGTGTTCTCCACAGTAACTATAGCTACCTGGATACGAGGTGTTCTCCACAGTAACTATAGCTACCTGGATACGAGGTGTTCTCCACAGTAACTATAGCTACCTGGATACGAGGTGTTCTCCACAGTAACTATAGCCACCCGGATACGAGGTGTTCTCTACAGTAACTATAGCTACCTGGATACGAGGTGTTCTCCACAGTAACTATAGCTACCTGGATACGAGGTGTTCTCCACAGTAACTATAGCTACCTGGATACGAGGTGTTCTCTACAGTAACTATAGCTACCTGGATACGAGGTGTTCTCTACAGTAACTATAGCTACCTGGATACGAGGTGTTCTCCACAGTAACTATAGCTACCTGGATACGAGGTGTTCTCCACAGTAACTATAGCTACCTGGATACGAGGTGTTCTCTACAGTAACTATAGCTACCTGGATACGAGGTGTTCTCGCAGTAGGAGAAGGCAAAGAGACATCTCAGGGACTTGGGCTCCAGACAGTGGTGGACAATCCCTTGGAAGATCTAACAAGACAAAGTATGTTTCCAATCAATCAATCAAATCAACCAACCAACAAGATATAATACATTTGTGGTGATTTTTGTGAGTCAGGAGCTGCACCTTTTTGGCATCTTCCTCTTTAGAGAAGGACAGAGAGAACTGAAACACCCGTAGGTCTTTACAATGGATGATAATCTTTGATGGATACTTGTTCTTCACCAGGCCTCCTGTTATCAGCTTCCTCTTGTCTTCAGAACCTGAAGCCACAAAAATGATCAAGACACCAGTGATATTCTTTCAAAAAGGGAATGAAACCCCCCCCCCCCCCCCCCCCCTCTACCAATCTATTCATTCCAAGACTTTAAAATGACTAGTCAACACTGAATTACAAAATGAATGAAGACTGGAAGAAAACTATGAAATATTCAAAACTACGTGAAACAAAACGATGTAGAACATGATTTCAGTAAGCTTCACCTCCATAGATGTTATCCACACACGAAAGAGGGATGTCGTTTTCTCCGTAGAGTTTATTTTTGAAGAGCTGGCCCTACGTAAGGAAGGACATTATTAGAATATATATACACATCTCCATTCAGACACTTCCGAGGATAAACAGCAAGTCTGAGCTCTAATCAAAACCAACACTTCTCATGAGTCACGTACTCAGTTCCTCAAATGGCTTCTGTAATAAAGAAAGTGTGTGTTTACTTTCTCTCATCGGAGTAGTTCCTCATCACCATCTGAGTGTGTATGTTTTTTATTATAGATCCTCATTACCTGCTGACAAGGAAGCAGCTACTCTTCCTGGGTGTCCAGAAAAATGTATTTAAAACATTACAATATATTCACGACTGTGACCTCAGGCCACTACTCCACCACTACCACATATATACAGTACAGAATCCATGTGTACGTGTGTGTAGTGCGTATGCTATCGCGTGTGTGTGTGTGTGTGTGTGTAGTGTGTATGCTATCGCGTGTGTGTCTGTTGCTTCACAGTTCCCGTTGTTCCAGAAGTTATTTTTTTTTATATATATAATTTTACTGCTTGCATCAGTTACTTGATGTTTCTAGTTCAGAGGAACTGCCCACAGGGTGGTAATGAGAAGAGCCATTCGTCTGGATCTCCGAGGTCTGACATCCTCTCCCTGAACTGGTCTTAAAATAACCGTAGAGAAGCTGACAGCAAGTTCAGCAACACCCATTGATACAAGAGGCAGAGAAGCTGACAGCAAGTTCAGCAACACCCATTGATACAAGAGGCAGAGAAGCTGACAGCAAGTTCAGCAACACCCATTGATACAAGAGGCAGAGAAGCTGACAGCAAGTTCAGCAACACCCATTGATACAAGAGGCAGAGAAGCTGACAGCAAGTTCAGCAACACCCATTGATACAAGAGGCAGAGAAGCTGACAGCAAGTTCAGCAACACCCATTGATACAAGAGGCAGAGAAGCCGCTTTAAAAAACATATTCTATTGAGACGCACCAAATCGGTCCATGACGAAGTGCCCTATCAAAACGGTCCGTTATTCAACGTGACGGCGGTCCTCACCATCTCCTCAGTGGGCGCCTCGTCGCTGACAAAGGACACTCTGAAGTTGGTGCAGAGCAGCGCCCCGAAGACGCCTCGCTGTGACAGGTCATCCTGAGTGTATTTCAACACTGTGCTGGCACTGCAGAACACTACCTCACCTGTAGATGGGACAGGAGACGGAGACGACAGGAGACAGAGACGACAGGAGACAGAGACGACAGGAGACAGAGACGACAGGAGACAGAGACGACAGGAGACAGAGACGACAGGAGACAGAGACGACAGGAGACAGAGACGACAGGAGACAGAGACGACAGGAGACAGAGACGACAGGAGACAGAGACGACAGGAGACAGAGACGACAGGAGACAGAGACGACAGGAGACAGAGACGACAGGAGACAGAGACGACAGGAGACAGAGACGACAGGAGACAGAGACGACAGGAGACAGAGACGACAGGAGACAGAGACGACAGACGACAGGAGACAACAAGACAGACAACAAGACAGACAACAAGACAGACAACAAGACAGAAAACAAGACAGAAAACAAGACAGAAAACAAGACAGACAACAGGAGACAACAAGACAGACAACAGGAGTTTTGAGCAAATCAACTTGATGCCAAATGTTTCAATCATGAAGGAAACTCCAGGTTCTGGAGAGAGGAGGAACTTTTCCAGATGCACCTGGTAACAAGTCTGGATGTTTCTCTTTTCTGGAAGGTTCCTTCTCTGACTTGATTTCCTGTGTGAAATGACGACAAAAACATTTATCACTTTACTACCTCAATAATGTTCAAATATAAGAAAACAAACTAACTCACTCATTCAAAAGGATGTCCTTTAAATGTATACAATTAACCAGGAGAATGAGAAAGACTAAATGTGATGACATGTTTATGTTATTTTCTCTTGACAACAAACAGGGAAAGTCTGGTTTTGACATGCCTTCTAGCTAGCTTCTGGTTCTGTGTAAAGCATTGACCATAGACGAGGCTCACTGTAAAGCAGTGACCATAGATAAGGCTCACTGTTAAAGCAGTGACCATAGATGAGGCTCACTGTAAAGCAGTGACCATAGATAAGGCTCACTGTTAAAGCAGTGACCATAGATGAGGCTCACTGTAAAGCAGTGACCATAGATAAGGCTCACTGTAAAGCAGTGACCATAGATAAGGCTCACTGTTAAAGCAGTGACCATAGATGAGGCTCACTGTAAAGCAGTGACCATAGATGAGGCTCACTGTAAAGCAGTGACCATAGATAAGGCTCACTGTTAAAGCAGTGACCATAGATGAGGCTCACTGTAAAGCAGTGACCATAGATAAGGCTCACTGTAAAGCAGTGACCATAGATAAGGCTCACTGTAAAGCAGTGACCATAGATAAGGCTCACTGTAAAGCAGTGACCATAGATAAGGCTCACTGTAAAGCAGTGACCATAGATAAGGATCATTTTAAAGCTGTCACCATAGATAAGGATCCTTTTAAAGCTATGGGCTACTGGTTTCCTCATACATCTGACACTTCTGGCCTCACAGAGGAAGTCAACTATTTCTGTATTAGTAACGGCAACCCTCCCATTTGTATCTAAAGTCACAGCTAGGCCTAGCTAATGTGAGAGTCATATATAGCCCTATATTCAGTCAGCGATAACAAACGAGCCTACAACATACTGGCCCTTATTCAGCTTGGAGCCTGGCCAGAAAGTAGGCTACTCCTCTTTGTAGTAAAACAGAGTGCCATTAGTAATAGCCCTATATTCAGTTACATCCCTTTCATGTTAACATGTTGTTTTTCTGACAACTTTCTTTCCACCAAACGTAGCGGAATAATGGTCTTGGGCTGTTGTTCACGGTTTGGGCTAGGCACCAGTAAAAGGAAATCTCAACACTACAGCATACAATGACATTCTAGACGATTCTGCACTTCCAACTTTGTGGCAACAGTTGTTTGGGGAAAGCCCTTTCCTGTTTCAGCATGACAATGCAGCCATGCAAAAAGCGAGGTCCATAAAGAAAGGATTTGTCGAAATCGGTGTGGAAGAATTTGACTGGCCTGCACAGAGCCCTGACCTCAACCTCATTGAACACCTTTAGGATGAATTGGAATGCTGACTGTGAGCCAGGCCTAATCACTCAACATCAGTGCCTGACCTCACTAATACCCTTGTGGCTGAATGGAAGCAAGTCCCTGCAGCAATGTTCCAACATCTAGTGGAAATCCTTCCCAGAAGAGTGGAGGCTGTTATAGCAGCAATGTTCCAACATCTAGTGGAAAGCCTTCCCATAAGAGTGGAGGCTGTTATATCAGCAAAGGGGGACCAACTTCATAGTAATGCCCATGATTTTGGAATGAGAGGTTGAGATGAGCCAGTGTCCACATACTTTTGGTAATGTGGTGTAATTAACATTGCCCAAAACACCAGTAAATACTATGTGAAAGCAGTATTAGGGAACAACAACATCAAGGCAATAGATGACTTGGAAGATAAACACTACAAACGTATTCTGTTGACTACAACATTTTGCCTCATGTTATCAAGATGTGAGAGAGTGTAAATCAGCTCTTCGTCTGAACTTTGAACCCCCATCATGTACTGGCTGCTCTTCGTCATAATCAAAACGGTAGTTGGCGTAGCAGGCAGCCCAGTAGCCTAGTGGTTAGAGCGTTGGGCCAGTAACCAGCAGGCAGCCCAGTAGCCTAGTGGTTAGAGCGTTGGGCCAGTAACCAGCAGGCAGCCCAGTAGCCTAGTGGTTAGAGCATTGGGCCAGTAACCAGCAGGTAGCCTAGTGGTTAGAGCATTGGGCCAGTAACCAGCAGGCAGCCCAGTGGTTAGAGCGTTGGGCCAGTAACCAGCAGGCAGCCCAGTAGCCTAGTGGTTAGAGCGTTGGGTCAGTAACCAGTAGGTAGCCTAGTGGTTAGAGTGTTGGGGCAGTAACCAGCAGGTAGCCTAGTGGTTAGAGCGTTGGGTCAGTAACCAGCAGGCAGCCCAGTAGCCTAGTGGTTAGAGCATTGGGCCAGTAACCAGCAGGTAGCCTAGTGGTTAGTGTTGGGCCAGTAACCAGCAGGTAGCCTAGTGGTTAGAGCATTGGACTAGTAACCAGCAGGTAGCCTAGTGGTTAGAGCGTTGGGTCAGAAACCAGCAGGTAGCCTAGTGGGCAGGTAGCCTAGTGGTTAGAGTGTTGGACTAGTAACCAGCAGGTAGCCTAGTGGTCAGGTAGCCTGACCGGGTAGAGCATTAGACTAGTAACCAGCACGTAGCCTAGCGGGTAGAGCATTGGACTAGTAACCGAAAGGTTGGTGGATTGAATCCCCGAGCTGACCTGGTACAAATCTTTCGTTCTGCCCCTGAACAGGCAGTTAACCCACTGTTCCTAGACCGTCATTGAAAACACACATTTGTTCTTAACTGACTTGCCTTGTTAAATAAAAAATAAATAAAACACAAGCCATTGGAGAGCTTGATAAGAGCAGCCACTGCTCTCTAAACAGCGTTGAAAACATCAGGGATTTCTTATTAGGAGATACTGTGTCACCGAAGCTGTTCAAACATTCACTAACTCTTGTAGAGCCACTGCTTTAATCCTGTGCATGTCCACGTTTCTCCTGTTAGCATTACATTAAAAAGGCAGCTTCCTGTAAGCTAGGATGTCATTCAGAGGACACACACACACGACTCCGAACTTGCCTGCTCTGCTTACCACCTAAGTTTATTATGTAGCTGAGTTATTAAGTGTTTGGGAGTCAAACTGCAGCCCACCAGTCATTACTTAGCTGGGTTATTAAGTGTTTGGGAGTCAAACTGCAGCCCACCAGTCATTACTTAGCTGGGTTATTAAGTGTTTGGGAGTCAAACTGCAGCCCATCAGCCATTACTTAGCTGGGTTATTAAGTGTTTGGGAGTCAAACTGCAGCCCACCAGTCATTACTTAGCTGGGTTATTAAGTGTTTGGGAGTCAAACTGCAGCCCACCAGTCATTACTTAGCTGGGTTATTAAGTGTTTGGGAATCAAACTGCAGCCCACCAGTCATTACTTAGCTGGGTTATTAAGTGTTTGGGAGTCAAACTGCAGCCCACCAGCCATTACTTAGCTGGGTTATTAAGTGTTTGGGGGTCAAACTGCAGCCCACCAGCCATTACTTAGCTGGGTTATTAAGTGTTTGGGAGTCAAACTGCAGCCCACCAGCCATTACTTAGCTGGGTTATTAAGTGTTTGGGAATCAAACTGCAGCCCATCAGTCATTACTTAGCTGGGTTATTAAGTGTTTGGGAATCAAACTGCAGCCCATCAGCCATTACTTAGCCACACGAATATGGACTACTGGGTCCGTCATGTGATGTCCATAAAACTACGACTTCCTGACAGTGGCATAACAGTATGTTACGGTTTCTGTCATGGGATTTTGACTAATCATTCATTGCTGAATGACTGCTGTTCTGTAGCCTACACTGTGTTACGTTCTTGAATATAATTAGATATATCTTGCCCATGTTAAATGCCCTATAAAAAAAACATGTTGGTTTCTGCACTTTCTGCTACGGCTTCCCACGGAAGTTGTGCTGTTCCCATATGTCCACACTTCAGATACGATGTAGGCAACAATGTGCTCAATCGTCACTGCGATTCCCACACCGGATAATAACTAAATCTACAATGATTTCAGATGGTGTTTTACGGATAGAGAAATAGAAACATTAGATTGCATGTTTACCATCTATATTTTCTAGTTTAACTGACTGTTCCATGCAGATCTGACAGATGAAATGTCACACAAACTCAATGTAAAATACATGAGTGTTTTTTAAAGGCTGAGAAACAGGAGTTAACAATGTATCTTGAACTAACTGTTAACAGACTCGTCACACAAAAACAAACACTGTTACCGTTGCCAGGGTGTCTGCTGCCCAAATATTACCGGGGGAAATAAAGCACGATATTTCATATTCATTCAAAACATGACGAGACACTCTATTCTCCGGAGACGAACTGTGTTCCAGGACAAAACAGTCATTTCGGATGGCAATGCTTGTTTTTCTTCAACTATGTTTAGCGGGCTACGGCTTTCCAGTAGCACAACCCCGCCCCAGTCATGTTAGTCAGATAGCAGTAATACTAACTAGTCCGTATCAAATAAAGACAGGCTTTTTATCTCTCTCTCATCCAACATGCATTATCGCGTACACTAATAAAGCACAATTTAATTAAAAAATATATAACTTACCTCGGGCGTCACATAAGAAACAAACGAAGGTTTGGCAGACTTCCCACCAACGCTCCCTAAACTACTCAACATTTCTAGAACTTGTAGTTGACAACTATCTATTTTCTCTGCCCCCTGAACCCAGGTGGAAATAAGGGGCCAAAACAGAAGAATAACCTGCTTTAACAGAACCCGCCCATCGAACATCCGCATTGGCCTTGTGCCAAGGAGGCCAAAAATGATTCTCGTGATTCTATTGGATGTAACGTCTGTCGGTCTTGTATTTATGCCACCTCCCATTCCCCGTTTGGGACGGGCCGATACTGACAGAGGCGAAGCGAGAGGATTTCATCCATCCACAAATCTGTCAGTTTAAGTGAGACAAACTCTTTTAAAACATTTTTTTATATGGCGGTCTATGAGAATGGTCAAATTGACTCAGGCTTACTTGATCACATATATACGTCTCGCAAAATGTTTGTTACAAATGTACTGAAATAAGTGGATGCGTTTCGCATTCAGGCAACTTTGAGAAAAACGACTTAGTTGTGCATGTTGGGCACACGCGTATCTGCCCTCTCATTGGCTAGAATGGTCCCACCTGATCTCACTTGCACTCAAATCATGGAGGACATGGATTCTAGTGTTAGAGCGGTCACTCGGGAATCTGGTCAATATCATAGGTCATCTTTGATGAACCATCCACTTGAATTTTTGCTGATCTGAATACAGTACATACGACACGCCTCATTGCTAGTGTCTAGTGGTCATAGCTTGGTTATAAAACTTCATCTTGGGCTGAAATATATTTTTTAAACAAAACAAAATTAACATTTTGTTTCTTTGATGTGGCAAGTGGTGCTCTGATTTCATGGTCTGTCAGCAGAGGAAGCAGGCTATGGAGATCGCATTGTGTGGTCTTCCTGTTTTGAAGGGATAAAATAACTGTCCGTCTAACCTCACTCATCATATCCTGTTGGGACACTGTCAGTAAACTGTCTTCTGCACAGAGGGAAATCTCTATGGTTTCATGTTGTTTCATAAAGCCACTGGGGGACTTCATACAGCTGAACATGAAATGTAGAAAGTGCTGAGGTGGTGTCGCCACACATTGGATGTGTATGTATATCCTTGGAAATAGGGAGCTGAGACCCAAACAACAAACCCCACTTAGTCCAGAAGTCCTTCATTTCAGGAAATGTCTTTATTCCGACCATGGTAAAGTGGAGGTACTAAGACAGACAGAGACAAACAGGCACAGAGCGAGCACGAAAGGCTGACTGACAGGCAGCACACGAGAGAGACCGACCGAGAAGGGAGGAGAGAGAGAGAGAGAGAAAGCCAGACAGAGAGAGAGACCGACCAAGAAGGGAGAGAGAGAGCCAGACAGAGAAGGGAGGAGAGAGCCAGCCAGACAAAGAGAGAACTTTTGTTTATCAATTTCACTTGCTTTGGCAATGTAAACATATGTTTCCCATGCCAATAAAACACCTTGAATTGAGAGAGAGGCAGACAGACCGAGAGAGAGGCAGAGAGAGGGAGAGGCAGAGAGACCAAGAGAGAGGCAGCGAGAAGGAGAGGCAGAGAGTGGCAGACAGAGAGGGAGAGGCAGGCAGACCGAGAGAGGCAGGCAGAGACAGGCTGACAGTCAAACATTAAATGGATCTACGTTTAAACAACAACGTTACGCTCGTCTTTTTTTAATCCAAATCGGTTTTTCATCTTCTATACATTATTCAAATGAACTATATGTACGCAGCGTTAAACCAAGATGTGGGGCAAGCCAACAAATGTCCCATTATAATCTGTTAAACCAAAATGTTAAAAGCCATAATACAAATAACAAAATCTGAAAGCACGTCCGTGAGTTCTTCCAAACTAAAACACTTTGATCCATTGCAAGATTATCATAGGTATATTTTCATATATATATATATAAGAGAGAGCTACGTTCAAAACAACAAATTAGGAATCAGTGTTTCCCTCAGAAATGTAGTACAAACACCATCACAGTTAAGGAGCCTGTGTTAAACACTAGAACACGTTGCAGTCTGGCCGTAACAAAACAACAAGACCGTAGCTTTTTACGCTACTTTTAACAAGCATCATGACACTTAAAAAGAAGAAGATCATATTCAAAATTACAGCTTATAGGAAAATAAAACATTTACTGGTGACTGATCGAATTATGTGCTTCATAAATGGGTATTTAAATTCACACAAAAAAAACAGCCAACACTGAATATATGCAACTGGAAATAACATGCATGTGATGCATCAACATTTAGCGTAGATCTTCCTGATCCAAAAATCAACCACTGGAACAAAAACAGATCTCACTCTAGTTTACGTTTTCGTAACTCGAAAAAGACTGGAAAGTCTGTAACACAAAACAACAACAACAACAAAAAAGACAGACAATAAGTCTAAAAAGGAGAATGTTGGGAAAAGGAAGCCCCGTTGTCGTGGTAACTTCTACTGGAGAAATAAAAGAATCAGCTAGGAAGGAGATGTTTATAGGTCCCAACCACAGGTCATATCAATCGCTACCAAAACAGAACATCGTGGACAAACTGGGTACTGCATTAGGCCTATTCAGTCAAGACTGGGTTGTATTCATTTGGGACCAAAAGGAAGAAAACGGACTGACAATAGAAATGCTCAGTTCTCCCCCCCCCCCGCCCCCATTGCAAAATGTTTAAAAACATTTTCTGTTACGTGCCCAAATGAATACAACCCTGATTTACTCATGGCTTACAGGACCAGGCCCCGTCCGATGTTGGCCTTGAGCATTTACACAAACCCACCTGTAGTAGGTGACAGAAGTACATAGGGCTCGTTCCAGGCAGACTACATTGCAGTGCAGGCATCAACCAATGGTTGCACGCCACGTTATTGACTCCAATCCATCATCAGAATGCTATATGGATTATGGTTAGCGCTCATCTTGAACACACACATCCAGGTGTTGTGAGATTCCGGCAGGTGAATGCAATGTAGTCAGCATGAAACGTGGCCACACACACACACAACTTTAAATTAATTGGGGTGGGGGGTGGTGGAGGGGGGCCAGGTCCTAGCA
>NC_048570.1:2089861-2102361 GCF_013265735.2 Oncorhynchus mykiss | reverse complement strand
CTACAATGTGATGTTCTGGATTTTTTTTCCAATTTTGTCTGTCATAGTTGAAGTGTACCGATGATGAAAATGACAGGCCTCTCTCATCTTTTTAAGTGGGAGAACTTGCACAATTGGTGGCTGACTAAATACTTTTTTGCCCCACTGTGTATGTGTATATTTTTTATTTTATAAATAGATTTGGCTCTTCCGATATGCAAGCCGGCTCCCAATGTTCACCTACAAGAGCCGGCTCTTAAGAGCCGACTCATTCGCGAACGACCAATCACTAGAAGACCAATCACGAACGACCAATCACTAGAAGACAGAATAGGAGGTGGTGTGCGAATGGGCGGGAGGCGTCGAGGCTAAACCGCCTAGGCCTCTCTCCCTGGCACATCTAAAACAATAAGCCCCATCGACCTCCCAGCCTCCCATCCACAGCCTCAAATTCACCTATTTTTTTAACTATATTGAACTGCCACTTCATTACAACGGATTTAATAGCAAAGACATCAAATTGCGTGAAGGACTAAACACCAGGGCGCTGCTATAACTTATTGAATTTCCTGCCTGCAATTACATCAGCAAACGGCCCCTCTATTTACCTGTGTAGACAACTCCATCTATTTCTATTGACACGTTGATGCTGCTAATGCCGCTGGTAGACAGGTTCAATGGAGTCTCTTGTCTGTCATCTGTCAGGAGGCGAAAGAGAGGGGAAAACTCAATATCAGCATTTAAAAAGGGAACACAAGGAGCAGGAGAGGAGCGCTCGGGCAGAGTATCGGCGATAACTCCTAGAGTGACAGGGTAAGGAGCAGTTTATTAAAAGAGTTCTGAGAGAGAGAGAGAGAGAGAGAGAGAGAGAGAGAGAGAGAGAGAGAGAGAGAGAGAGAGAGAGAGAGAGAGAGAGAGAGAGAGAGAGAGAGAGAGAGAGAGAGAGAGAGAGAGAGAGAGAGAGAGAGAGAGAGAGAGAGAGAGAGAGAGAGAGAGAGAGAGAGAGAGAGCGAGAGAGAGAGAGAGAGAGAGAGAGCTGTCAACAGATGTAGCAGTGATTTGTACATGTCAGTAATGGCCAGTGGGTTATCTCCCTGAGGAGACTGTGTCAGACGGATGATTCATGGCAGACAGGCAGGCAGGCAGGAGGACTTGGATAGTAGTGTACTTGTGAAAACCAGGCTTGGCGTGCAGTGATACAATCTTCTCCCAAATAGAAACAAAAACAAAACAAAATGATAATAACATAGACACACACGGTTTAATTTCAGTTTAAATATCAAAATCATTCATTTGATATTACTGTATCATTTAATAGTTTAGATTTTAAAACCTTTATTTCGTAGCAGCATCACTATTACAGAACATTTTGCAGGCGTTCTCCAGCCTGCTGGGTCGTATTTAATTATAGTGTTTTGATGTCATCTGTAAATTAGTGTTTATATGTTGGGTTCCAGCCCAGCCAGACTGGTCGGTCGGCCAGTATAGGAATTTACCAGTGAAAGATTCTGACTCATCCTACCATTAAGCTTCAGAGCAAAGCCCACTATTATAATTAATGCCTGAGAGGCAGTCATGTAGAGAGAGATGAAACCACACCTGAGCAGATAGGCCCCTCATTCTTCCTTTAGGCTCTTTTACTCAGTAAAGTATGACTTGTGTCTTGACGTAAGAACCATCAACAGAGCGGGCGGACGGCCGGGCTGCAGGTTCTGACTCATGACATCTAGTATTTTCCCCCTCTGATAACGGAGCAATATTTCTTCACAACAGTCATCAGACACCAGACGGCAGATTGTATGATTAATGTTACGACAGTGGCTCAGGTATTTCACAATGATACGCCAACTATCATATGGTGAAATACCATTACTTGCCGTGGACATACCACCAGCTCTGCTACACAGCTAAACCCCCCAGGTATATAACAGTATCAGTGACGCACCAAGCACATGTCGGTAGAGGAATACATAGCACGCGTTGTATATACATCACTCAGTTAATGAAGTCCTAGACCTCCAACCTACAGAGACACAACAAAATGAGTCAAGGATACGGTGTTCTTTTTTTGGGGGGGGGGGGGGGTTATATTCAACTCTTAACAACTTGATAGCACAAACGCAGGTGAAATTGGGGTTTATCTTGATATTAAGCAGGTGGGTTTAGGGTGTGTTACAGGGGCGTTATCTCTAAATTACACTCACTGATCTCCAAGTGCTCCTCTGTGTGTTTTGAAATGATTAATGCGTGTGTCACAGGTATACATCATAATTGCATCAGTTTTATAGTATAGTTTACACTGGACCTAATGACATTAATAAAGTAACTGTGTTGATTGGTCACATTAATAAAGTAACTGTGTTGATTGGTCACATTAATAATAAAGTAACTGTGTTGATTGGTCACATTAATAATAAAGTAACTGTGTTGATTGGTCACATTAATAAAGTAACTGTGTTGATTGGTCTCATTAATAATAACGTAACTGTGTTGATCGGTCACATTAATAACGTAACTGTTGATTGGTCTCATAAATAACTTAACTGTGTTGATTGGTCTCATTAATAATAAAGTAACTGTGTTGATTGGTCACATTAATAACGTAACTGTGTTGATTGGTCTCAATAATAAAGTAACTGTGTTGATTGGTCACATTAATAACGTAACTGTGTTGATTGGTCTCAATAATAAAGTAACTGTGTTGATTGGTCTCATTAATAACTTAACTGTGTTGATTGGTCTCATTAATAATAAAGTAACTGTGTTGATTGGTCACATTAATAATAAAGTAACTGTGTTGATTGGTCACATTAATAACGTAACTGTGTTGATTGGTCTCAATAATAAAGTAACTGTGTTGATTGGTCACATTAATAACGTAACTGTGTTGATTGGTCTCATTAATAACTTAACTGTGTTGATTGGTCTCATTAATAATAAAGTAACTGTGTTGATTGGTCACATTAATAACGTAACTGTGTTGATTGGTCTCAATAATAAAGTAACTGTGTTGATTGGTCACATTAATAACGTAACTGTGTTGATTGGTCTCAATAATAAAGTAACTGTGTTGATTGGTCACATTAATAACGTAACTGTGTTGATTGGTCTCAATAATAAAGTAACTGTGTTGATTGGTCTCAATAATAAAGTAACTGTGTTGATTGGTCTCAATAATAAAGTAACTGTGTTGATTGGTCTCAATAATAAAGTAACTGTGTTGATTGGTCTCAATAATAAAGTAACTGTGTTGATTGGTCTCAATAATAAAGTAACTGTGTTGATTGGTCACATTAATAACGTAACTGTGTTGATTGGTCTCATTAATAACGTAACTGTGTTGATTGGTCTCATTAATAACTTAACTGTGTTGATTGGTCTCATTAATAATAAAGTAACTGTGTTGATTGGTCACATTAATAACGTAACTGTGTTGATTGGTCTCAATAATAAAGTAACTGTGTTGATTGGTCACATTAATAACGTAACTGTGTTGATTGGTCTCAATAATAAAGTAACTGTGTTGATTGGTCACATTAATAACGTAACTGTGTTGATTGGTCTCAATAATAAAGTAACTGTGTTGATTGGTCTCAATAATAAAGTAACTGTGTTGATTGGTCTCAATAATAAAGTAACTGTGTTGATTGGTCTCAATAATAAAGTAACTGTGTTGATTGGTCTCAATAATAAAGTAACTGTGTTGATTGGTCTCAATAATAAAGTAACTGTGTTGATTGGTCACATTAATAACGTAACTGTGTTGATTGGTCTCAATAATAAAGTAACTGTGTTGATTGGTCTCAATAATAAAGTAACTGTGTTGATTGGTCTCAATAATAAAGTAACTGTGTTGATTGGTCTCAATAATAAAGTAACTGTGTTGATTGGTCTCAATAATAAAGTAACTGTGTTGATTGGTCTCAATAATAAAGTAACTGTGTTGATTGGTCACATTAATAACGTAACTGTGTTGATTGGTCTCAATAATAAAGTAACTGTGTTGATTGGTCACATTAATAACGTAACTGTGTTGATTGGTCTCATTAATAACTTAACTGTGTTGATTGGTCTCATTAATAATAAAGTAACTGTGTTGATTGGTCACATTAATAACGTAACTGTGTTGATTGGTCTCAATAATAAAGTAACTGTGTTGATTGGTCACATTAATAACGTAACTGTGTTGATTGGTCTCAATAATAAAGTAACTGTGTTGATTGGTCACATTAATAACGTAACTGTGTTGATTGGTCTCAATAATAAAGTAACTGTGTTGATTGGTCACATTAATAAAGTAACTGTGTTGATTGGTCACATTAATAACGTAACTGTGTTGATTGGTCACATTAATAACGTAACTGTGTTGATTGGTCTCATTAATAATAATGTAACTGTGTTGATTGGTCACATTAATAACGTAACTGTGTTGATTGGTCACATTAATAAAGTAACTGTGTTGATTGGTCACATTAATAACGTAACTGTGTTGATTGGTCTCATTAATAATAACGTAACTGTGTTGATTGGTCTCATTAATAATAACGTAACTGTGTTGATTGGTCACATTAATAACGTAACTGTGTTGATTGGTCTCATTAATAATAACGTAACTGTGTTGATTGGTCACATTAATAACGTAACTGTGTTGATTGGTCTCAATAATAAAGTAACTGTGTTGATTGGTCTCAATAATAAAGTAACTGTGTTGATTGGTCACATTAATAACGTAACTGTGTTGATTGGTCTCAATAATAAAGTAACTGTGTTGATTGGTCTCAATAATAAAGTAACTGTGTTGATTGGTCTCAATAATAAAGTAACTGTGTTGATTGGTCTCAATAATAAAGTAACTGTGTTGATTGGTCACATTAATAACGTAACTGTGTTGATTGGTCTCAATAATAAAGTAACTGTGTTGATTGGTCTCAATAATAAAGTAACTGTTGATTGGTCTCAATAATAAAGTAACTGTGTTGATTGGTCTCAATAATAAAGTAACTGTGTTGATTGGTCTCAATAATAAAGTAACTGTGTTGATTGGTCTCAATAATAAAGTAACTGTGTTGATTGGTCTCAATAATAAAGTAACTGTGTTGATTGGTCTCAATAATAAAGTAACTGTGTTGATTGGTCTCAATAATAAAGTAACTGTGTTGATTGGTCTCAATAATAAAGTAACTGTGTTGATTGGTCTCAATAATAAAGTAACTGTGTTGATTGGTCACATTAATAACGTAACTGTGTTGATTGGTCTCAATAATAAAGTAACTGTGTTGATTGGTCTCAATAATAAAGTAACTGTGTTGATTGGTCTCAATAATAAAGTAACTGTGTTGATTGGTCTCAATAATAAAGTAACTGTGTTGATTGGTCTCAATAATAAAGTAACTGTGTTGATTGGTCTCAATAATAAAGTAACTGTGTTGATTGGTCTCAATAATAAAGTAACTGTGTTGATTGGTCTCAATAATAAAGTAACTGTGTTGATTGGTCTCAATAATAAAGTAACTGTGTTGATTGGTCACATTAAAAACGTAACTGTGTTGATTGGTCTCAACGCTCAGCCTCTCAGCCATATAGATACAATACACATGTAATTTAATAAAATGCGTTTGAAAGTGAATAAAGTGTTATATTACCTCTCATCCTCTCATCTCCGTTGTTTAACTTGATGGGCAGCTGCGTTGCCATGGCGAGGAGGTTCTGCTGCAGCGCATGCTGCATGAGCCTCTGTTGATCCATCGACATCCTCTTCTTCTCCGGCGGCTCCCCGCTCTCCGGCGGCTCCCCGCTCTCCGGCGGCTCCAACGCTGCAGCCGCCCCGTGGTGCCCTCCCAAAGACATCTCCCCAACACGGCCCGGCAGACCTCCCGACATCAGGCCATCCTCTGAGGGAACACAAAGAAAAAATATACCTTATTCATTTACTGTACATTTTTTCTTTCATTCAGATCTCAGAAATTAATCTCAGAAATTAATATTTTCTTTTCAACCCCAGAATGAGCATTCTGTAAGCTACTGTAGACATGGTCACAAACTGATTATGAATGGCAGTAGAAGTGATTATAGATGGCAGTAGAAGTGATTGTAGATGGCAGTAGAAGTGATTATGAATGGCAGTAGAAATGATTATAGATGGCAGCAGAAGTGATTGTAGATGGCAGTAGAAGTGATTATAGATGGCAGTAGAAGTGATTATAGATGGCAGTAGAAGTGATTATGGATGGCAGTAGAAGTGATTGTAGATGGCAGTAGAAGTGATTGTAGATGGCAGTAGAAGTGATTATGGATGGCAGTAGTAGTGACTATAGATGGCAGTAGAAGTGATTGTAGATGGCAGTAGAAGTGATTGTAGATGGCAGTAGAAGTGATTATGGATGGCAGTAGTAGTGATTGTAGATGGCAGTAGAAGTGATTGTAGATGGCAGTAGAAGTGATTATGGATGGCAGTAGTAGTGACTATAGATGGCAGTAGTAGTGATTATGGATGGCAGTAGAAGTGATTACAGATGGCAGTAGAAGTGATTATAGATGGCAGTAGAAGTGATTAAAGATGGCAGTAGAAGTGATTATAGATGGCAGTAGAAGTAGGAGTGATTATAGATGGTAGTACAAGTGATTGTAGATGGCAGTAGAAGTGATTATAGATGACAGTAGAAGTGATTATAGATGGCAGTAGAAGTGATTATAGATGGCAGTAGTAGTGATTGTAGATGGCAGTAGAAGTGATTATAGATGGCAGTAGAAGTGATTATAGATGGCAGTAGAAGTGATTATAGATGGCAGAAGTGATTATAGATGGCAGTAGTAGTGATTGTAGATGGCAGTAGAAGTGATTGTAGATGGCAGTAGAAGTGATTATAGATGGCAGTAGAAGTGATTGTAGATGGCAGTAGAAGTGATTATAGATGGCAGTAGAAGTGATTATAGATGGCAGTAGAAGTGATTATAGATGGCAGTAGAAGTGATTAAAGATGGCAGTATAAGTGATTATAGATGGCAGTAGAAGTAGAAGTGATTATAGATGGCAGTAGAAGTGATTGTAGATGGCAGTAGAAGTGATTGTAGATGGCAGTAGTAGTGATTATAGACGGCAGTAGAAGTGATTGTAGATGGCAGTAGAAGTGATTATAGATGGCAGTAGAAGTGATTATAGATGGCAGTAGAAGTGATTATAGATGGCAGTAGTAGTGATTGTAGATGGCAGTAGAAGTGATTATAGATGGCAGTAGAAGTAGGAGTGATTATAGATGGCAGTAGAAGTGATTGTAGATGGCAGTAGAAGTGATTATAGATGACAGTAGAAGTGATTATAGATGGCAGTAGAAGTGATTATAGATGGCAGTAGTAGTGATTGTAGATGGCAGTAGAAGTGATTATAGATGGCAGTAGAAGTGATTATAGATGGCAGTAGAAGTGATTATAGATGGCAGTAGAAGTGATTATAGATGGCAGTAGTAGTGATTGTAGATGGCAGTAGAAGTGATTATAGATGGCAGTAGAAGTGATTATAGATGGCAGTAGAAGTGATTATAGATGGCAGTAGAAGTGATTAAAGATGGCAGTAGAAGTGATTATAGATGGCAGTAGAAGCAGAAGTGATTATAGATGGCATTAGAAGTGATTGTAGATGGCAGTAGAAGTGATTGTAGATGGCAGTAGAAGTGATTATGGATGGCAGTAGTAGTGATTATAGATGGCAGTAGAAGTAGGAGTGATTATAGATGGCAGTAGAAGTGATTATGGATGACAGTAGAAGTGATTATAGATGGCAGTAGAAGTGATTATATATGGCAGTAGTAGTGATTGTAGATGGCAGTAGAAGTGATTATAGATGGCAGTAGAAGTGATTATAGATGGCAGTAGAAGTGATTATAGATGGCAGTAGTAGTGATTGTAGATGGCAGTAGAAGTGATTATTATAGATGGCAGTAGAAGTGATTATAGATGGCAGTAGAAGTGATTATAGACGGCAGTAGAAGTGATTATAGATGGCAGTAGAAGTGATTATAGATGGCAGTAGAAGTGATTATTATAGATGGCAGTAGAAGTGATTATAGATGGCAGTAGAAGTGATTATAGATGGCAGTAGAAGTGATTATAGATGGCAGTAGAAGTGATTATAGATGGCAGTAGTAGTGATTATAGATGGCAGTAGAAGTAGAAGTGATTATAGATGGCAGTAGAAGTGATTGTAGATGGCAGTAGTAGTGATTATAGATGGCAGTAGTAGTGATTATAGATGGCAGTAGTAGTGATTATAGATGGCAGTAGTAGTGATTATAGATGGCAGTAGTAGTGATTATAGGTGGCAGTAGTAGTGATTATAGATGGCAGTAGTAGTGATTATAGATGGCAGTAGTAGTGATTATGGATGGCAGTAGAAGCGATTATAGATGGCAGTAGAAGTGATTATAGGTGGCAGTAGTAGTGATTATAGATGGCAGTAGTAGTGATTATAGATGCAGTAGTAGTGATTATAGATGGCAGTAGTAGTGATTAGAGATGGCAGTAGTAGTGATTATAGGTGGCAGTAGTAGTGATTATAGATGGCAGTAGTAGTGATTATAGATGGCAGTAGTAGTGATTATGGATGGCAGTAGAAGTGATTATAGATGGCAGTAGAAGTGATTATAGGTGGCAGTAGTAGTGATTCTAGATGGCAGTAGTAGTGATTATAGGTGGCAGTAGTAGTGATTATAGATGGCAGTAGTAGTGATTGTAGATGGCAGTAGTAGTGATTATGGAGGGCAGTAGAAGTGATTATGGATGGCAGTAGAAGTGATTATGGATGGCAGTAGAAGTGATTATAGATGGCAGTAGAAGTTGGCAGTAGAAGTGATTATACAGTGCCTTGCGAAAGTATTCGGCCCCCTTGAACTTTGTGACCTTTTGCCACATTTCAAGCTTCAAACATAAAGAAAACTGCATTTTTTTGTGAAGAAATGGATGGCAGTAGAAGTGATTATAGATGGCAGCATAAGCATTAAGGATCTCACTAAAGGTTATACTCTGGGTTGATATTCAAACTTTGTGGGAAATTATAGCATGAGCAGCCAAAACATAATTTTTTACAAGGAAACCAAATTTCCTAAGCATTGTGTCTTCACTCCACCCTGTGTTTAAATGTCATTACATTCACCAGTCAGGTCACAGCATTGTGCCTGTCACAGAAACATTAACACACACACACACAAACAGGCATTTGTCCTCTTTCAAATCATCTTAGTGACCCCCCAAAAAATGCCATCCCTATGGTAGCCTGGGTGCCGGTCTGTTTGTTGCTTATTGCCAAAAGAGTAAAAAAGATTTGGCAATAGAGTACAAACAGACTAGGCTATCCCTATGGTGCAATACTAAAGGCTGCAACTCACACTGCTCGCTCTCTCTCTCTCTCTCCCCCTCTCTCTCTGTCTCTCTCTCTCTCTCCTTCCCCCCTCTCTCTCTCTCTTTCCCCCCCCTCTCTCTCTCTCTCTCTCTCCCCCTCTCTCTCTCTCTCTCCCCCTCCCCCTCTCCCCCCTCTCTCTCAATCTCTCTCCTTCCCCCCTCTCTCTCTCTCCTTCCCCCCTCTCTCTCTCTCTCCTCCCCCCCTCTCGCTCTCTCTCCTCCCCCCTCTCTCTCCCCCTCCCCCTCTCCCCCCCCCCCTCTCTCCTTCCCCCCCTCTCTCTCCATCCTTCCCCCCTCTCTCTCTCTCTCTTTCCCCCCCCCTCTCTCTCTCTCTCTCTCTCTCTCTCTCTCCCCCCCCTCTCTCTCTCTCTCTCGCTCTCCTTCCCCCCTCTCTCTCTCTCTCTCTCCTCCCCCCTCTCTCTATCTCCTCCCCCCTCTCTCGCTCTCCTTCCCCCCTCTCTCTCTCTCTCTCTCCTTCCCCTCTCCCTCTCACTCCTCCCCTCTCTCTTTCTCCTTCCCCCCCTCTCTCTCTCTCTCTCCTCTCCTTCCCCCCCTCTCTCTCTCTCTCTCTCTCTCTTTCTCTCCTTCCCCCTCACTATCTCTCTCCTTCCCCTCTCTCTCCTTCCCCCTCTCTCTCTATCTCTCCCTCTCTCTCTCCTCTCTTCCCCCCCTCTCTCTTTCCTTCCTCCCTCTCTCTCTCTCGCTCGCTCTCACCCCCCCCCTCTCTCTTTCTCTTTCGCCTTCTCAATTCAGTTCAATACAATTCAAAGGGCTTTATTGGCATTGGAAACATACGTTTACATTACCAAAGCAAGTTAAATAAACAATAAACAATTAACAGTAAACATCACACACTTCAAATGTCATATTCTGGCTATGTACAGTGTTATAATGATGTCAAAATAGTTCATGTACAGTCGTGGCCAAAAGTTTGAAGATTGACACAAATATTAATTTCCACAAAGTTTGCTGCTTCAGTGTATTTAGATATGTTTGTCAGATGTTACTATGGAATACTGAAGTATAATTACAAGCATTTCATAAGTGACAAAGGCTTTTATTGACAATTACATGAAGTTGATGCAAAGAGTCAATATTTGCAGTGTTGACCCTTCTTTTTCAAGACCTCTGCAATCCGCCCTGGCATGCTGTCAATTAACTTCTGGGCCACATCCTTCTGGGCCACTGATGGCAGCCCATTCTTGCATAATCAATGTTTGGAGTTTGTCAGAATGTGTGGGTTTTTGTTTGTCCACCCGCCTCTTGAGGATTGACCACAAGTTCTCAATGGGATTAAGGTCTGGGGAGTTTCCTGGCAATGGACCGAAAATATCAATGTTTTGTTCCCCGAGCCACTTAGCTATCACTTTTGCCTTATGGCAAGGAGCTCCATCATGCTGGAAAAGGCATTGTTCGTCACCAAACTGTTCCTGGATGATTGTGTGAAGTTTCTCTCGGAGGATGTGTTGGTACCAGTCTTTATTTATAGTTGTGTTCTTAGGCAAAATTGTGAGTGAGCCCACTCACTTGGCTGAGAAGCAACCCCACACATAAATGGTCTCAGGATGCTTTACTGTTGGCATGACACAGGACTGATGGTAGCGCTCACCTTGTCTTATCCGGACAAGCTTTTTTCCGGATGCCACAAACAATCGCAAAAGGGATTCATCAGAGAAAATAACTTTACCCCAGTCCTCAGCAGTCCAATCCCTGTACCTTTTGCAGAATATCAGTCTGTCCCTGATTTTATCCTGGAGAGAAGTGGCTTCTTTGCTGCCCTTCTTGACACCAGGTCATCCTCCAAAAGTCTTCACCTCACTGTGCGTGCAGATACACTCACACCTGCCTGCTGCCATTCCTGAGCAAGCTCTGTACTGGTGGTGCCCCGATCCCGCAGCTGAATCAACTTTAGGAGACGGTCCTGGGGCTTGCTGGACTTTCTTGGGAGCCCTGAAGCCATCTTCACAACAATTCAACCACTCTCCTTGAAGTTCTTGATGATCAGATAAATGGTTGATTTAGGTGCAATCTTACTGTCAGCTATATCCTTGCATGTGAAGCCCTTTTTGTGCAAAGTAATGATTACGGCACGTGTTTCCTTGCAGGTAACCATGTTTGACAGAGGAAGAACAATGATTCCAAGCACCACCCTCCTTTTGAAGGTTCCAGTCTGTTATTCAAACTCAATCAGCATAACAGAGTGATATCCAGCCTTGTCCTCGTCAACACTCACACCTGTGTTAGGAAGTGCAGCTCAGTTTCCACCTCCATTTTGTGGGCAGTGTGCACATAGACTGTCTTCTCTTGACAACCAGTATGCCTATAGCAGCCTCTCTCAATAGCAAGGCTATGCTCACTGAGTCTGTACATAGTCAAACCTTGCCTTAATTTTGGGTCAGTCACAGTGGTCAGGTGTTGCTGTCCTGGGGCTCTGTGGGGTCTGTTTGTGTTTGTGAACAGAGCCCCAGGACCAGCTTGCTTAGGGGGCTCTTCTCCAGGTTCATCTCTCTGTAGGTGATGGCTTTGTTATGGAGGTTTGGGATTCACTTCCTTTTAGGCCGCTGTAGAATTGAATCACTCTTTTCTGGATTTTGATAATTAGCGGGTATCAGCCTAATTCTGCTCTGCATGCATTATTTGGTGTTTTATGTTGTACACTGAGGATATTTTTGCAAATTGTCAATTTGGTGTTTGTCCCATTTTGTGAATATGCCTCAGGACTACCTGGCATGATGACTCCTTGCTGTCCCCAGTCAACCTGGCCATACTGCTGCTCCAGTTTCAACTGTTCTGCCTGCAGCTATGGAACCCTGACATGTTCACCGGACGTGCTACCTGTCCCAGACCTGCTGTTTTCAACTCTCTAGAGACAGCAGGAGCGGTAGAGATACTGTTAATGATCGGCTATGAAAAGCCAACTGACATTTACCCCTGAGGTGCTGACCTGTTGCACCCTCGACAACTACTGTGATTATTATTATTTGACCATGCTGGTCATTTATGAACATTTGAACATCTTGGCCATGTTCTGTTATAATCTCCACCCGGCACAGCCAGAAGAGGCCTGGCCACCCCTCATAGCCTGGTTCCTCTCTAGGTTTCTTCCTTGGTTTTGGCCTCTCTAGGGAGTT